>NW_014555679.1:1442198-1593103 GCF_001313825.1 Dinoponera quadriceps
GGGGGGGGGGGGGGCAAGCGGGAAAACAGCAACAGCGGCGATCTTCTCCACCTGCCTCGCGTACGAGCGAACAAATTTAGAAGCTTAGTGTTTCCGAAGCGTGTCATAAAGCACGGTTCGGAGTACGTTGGACGGCCGCCAGGCTTTCGTCGGGACATAATGTCAGTGTCAGCGCGTTAAAAGCAGGCAAAGAAAGCGGCAACCATTAATCACCCCCGGCGACGCATTGCGCTGACCCGATAGATATGAACTCTGAGAAGCCGCTGCCGCGGCTGGCCGCTTCCTCCTTGGCTGCAGAGAGGTGGCTTTTTTTTCGTTAAGCGCGCCGCATAGCCCAGCGCGGGAAAATAAATAAAAGATCCGAATATATTATGCAAATAGTGGAAACGTGTGCATAAGCGGCTTAAGGCCGTTGCAGTAATCAAATAGCTTAGTTGAAACTACTTAACCTTGGTAGAAATCTTGGCAATTCTAACGAAATCCTTCTTTCAGTGCACTTAAAAAATTAAATGGAATTATAGGGAAGAATATTTCTTTTTTTTTCCAGTAAATAACAAATTTATGTTGAGACCCCTTAATATCGCCACTGAAAACCCGGCACTCCGCGGACCAACTGCTTGAAGTTTTACCGCTTACGCTTTCCCGTATGCCATGACCTTTAGTCCGCGGCGGGACAACGGTTAGCATTAGGTTTCGCGATGTACAACCCGACGACGACACTCTCGACGCGAAGGGAGAATTCCAAGCAGCGGTGGAGCGGTGTGTACGCGAGGTGGGATCGATTCGCGAATCGTTTCTATGGCTTTTGGATTGAGCAACACGCGACGGAAGGGAGCCGCGCGCTTGAAACTGCTCCCGGAACTATCCGGCCCCCTTGCAACCCTTCGCGCGGTGTTAATTGATATAAGTTTCGCCCGTGTTCGCTGCGGTTCTCTGCGCGATGCGATAAAAATGTGCAAAACGTGCGCACACGTTGGACTAGCGGACGCTGCATTGTTCGTCGTTTTCAAGCTTTCGTGCGACACGCAACGCGGCCGTCGCCGGTGCATACCGGTAAAGGACTTCGTTAGGGCCGCGGAAAAAGCGACGAAATGACCGGCCTCGTCGGTAAACGAGGATTTGCGGTCGAGAAAGCAGCGATGACGTGGCGGCGAGAGCGCGAGTTAAGGATGGTCGGGAGACACTCTCCGATAAACTCGGCAGCGCGAATTAACGGCATCGCCGGCGGCCACGAAGCCACGCACAGTACAGAATTGGGGCCTTCCAAAATTCGAAATGACGATTAACGCGACAGATAAAAAGGATTGAACATATATCCGAAATTATATATGACCTAAATTTTCGGGTCGTGCTTTGAAATAATACGAGCACGTTCGCTTCGTACTCGTATAGAAACGGGAACGTGAAAGTTTCATACACTTTTTATGTATATTACATATCTACGCTTTCTCGTTGAATATTTCCAGTTGTAAGTACACGAACAAGAGCACAGTCTGATTACTACCGAATATACTATCCTTGCACTTGCGGGGTGTACGATTAAAATTTGCTTGCTTTTGACAAACAAAATCATTTCAACCACCGTCGCTTTCAAAGTTTGTTCAGACACAATTTTCACATTTAAATCAACGTACAGTCTTTGAAAGCCATTTGAACTTGAATAATGCCGGAAGAATACACGTTGTACGGGTCGGGCGAAATGACACGTATATCCGTTTAATGAAACGCCAACGTTTGCAGCAGGTAGAAAAGGAACATAACGCGCTCGCTAGGAGCAGTCGGCGGCTCTGGGCTGCGCGAAGGATGCGTTTTCTCAGGACGCCCACGCGACAAGCGCTCTCGACGAGAGAGTCCTTTATGGAAGCGACAAGACGTCACACCCAGCCAAGGCGCGGAACATCGTCGCGAGCGCGCGCGCGTTGCACCTCGCTAGGGGGAAGCCGCTCCGGTGGCCGCCGGATGGAGAGTCTTTATTTCCGGCAGCGCGCGGCTATCGGCGGCCTCTCTAAAAGCGTCGAAGGCTATAAAAGCGCGGCCGACCGGCAATTTCCGTGCGAGCGCGACGATCTTGTTAACCGGGAGTCCCCATCGCGTCCCCAGTAAGGAGAACCTTTTTCTCATTGTTGACCGATTACGCAACACACCGCCGTTCCCGATAGTGATTTATGGAACTCGGCTTCCGTTGACATTTACATTATTTCTCCATAAGGAAACGATAAATATTTCCAATTAACACGAATGATGATATTTAATGGATATGACAGTGCAACACGGCTGATACGGAAGCCGATGAGGTAACGTGACTAGAATTCCAAGGCTGTGTTTGAAAATTACGCTCGACGACTGGAGTAGCGTTTAATTGGCCGATCGTGATAAAGAAATCTTGCTCTTTTTCTTGTCCCGATTGGACGAATCAAAGTGATATCCGTCGAGTAGAGTTTTCGAACGCAGCCCAGCTGGCGTACAAAGTAGAATCGTGACTCCCGGTGATTCTTATTAATTTAACGGTGTGAATCAAGAGGGAAATAACGGGGAGGGCCTTTTCACCGTTGACGGTTTACGGTAGTGCTGTGCCGCTCTCGACGGTGATTTACGGAACCCGGTTTCCGTTGACACTCGCATTGTCCCTCCGCGAGAGGAAACAATGAACATTTCTAATTAACACGAGGATGATTCCATTTAATTGACACGGCGGAGCCAAACGGTTGATGCGGAAGCTGAAGGTGATGCGGCGCACGAGGTAGGAAGGATCGATTCGCGACTCTTGACTTTGACTTGTAATTCAACGATACGAATCGGAAGGGGAACAATACGCTTTATGTATTTCTTCTTCAATTTTCTTCCCCCTTTACTTCTTATCGCGCACTGTTACCTGAACTTCAGACTTGACGCTCGCGATATTCTCCCGTGACGAAATGAGCGCCTCGAAGTGAAACGGATTATTCGAGAGAAAAACGCAAGACGCTGAAATAGCTCGAAGTAACGCGAAGCTTGTGACGTGTCCGTTCGCTCCTCTCGTCGCTAATTCGCGCAGTACGTTCGTTTCTCGCTGTTACTACGCGATTCCGACCTGAATGGGAATGCAACATCGATAAATGCTGCGTCGGTAAACGTGCCCTCGTTGGCAGGGGATTACAACGCGAAACGCGGTCCCGCGAGCTCACGCCGAGAGCGATGCGCAGCTCGCGATCAGCGCGATAGCCGGTGCGAGGTCTTTTGTTCGACGTAACGAATACCTGGAAGGATATTATCGAGAAGCTACACCAGACAAATTGGCGCGAGATCGGATCGACAGCGAAGAAACCCGCCGGCTCGACCGGCAGGACTCGATAACGGAAGGAGGACACCGTCGTAATGAGCGTATTTTCAGATTATCTTTCGTTAAGGAACCGTTTGGACACGTTACTAATGTGTATGTGTCAAGGACAGGCGGCGTTGTCGAGGACCACCGACGCTATTCATTCGCGCGAGGGAATATTTACGCGAGGCATAAAACAAACGCGAGGAATATTTCCTCCGTTCGAGCGAGGCTTCTATTATTAGCGGTCCTCACGGCCTCCTCCTCTCTCTTTCTCGACTTCACCGAGAGTTTCTTTAAATCGCGGAAAAATTCAGTCATTCTTCAAACTCGCGTTCCCGCGCTTGCGTAAGATCGAGAAAACAGCGTTCCTGTAACTCAAGTTCTCGTAACAGGGGAATTGAGCCACACATCCGCCTTGATAAGAAATTCCACCTTGCTACATTCCGCGAGATAACTCGAAATGTCACCGGGAGCGAACCAGGAAAGAAAACTGCGTTCATTGCGGGGCCCGTTTATCGCGGGCGTAAAAAGATCTCTCGTCTCGCGACGGGGGAATTATGTAAATCGCGATCGAGATCTCTAATGCGCGGATTCGTTCGCGGAATCGCCGATTTTCCCACGTCAACGCGTACACGCGACGGCTGAAGACGAACGAAAAAGGCGCGCGTTTTCTCCTTCCCGGAGGGAGAAACGCGAGAATTCTATTGTCAACTGCGACGGAGACACAAAATACCGACCGACCGACCGACCGAGGCAGCGTTGCTTCAGTCAGCCGAGAAAAAGACCCGAGCGAATCGGGTAAACGAGCGAGCAATTACCGCCGCGCGACAATTGGATTCTCACGAGAAGAAGCCGGGCGAGTGTTCAGCGACGGGAAAACGAAGCCAGAGAGACGAGAGGCCGAGGTATTCGCGCGTTGACGCGCGGATTTCGAGAAACAAACACGAAATTGCCGAGAAAAAGAGAGAGAGAGAGAGCTCCAGCGGCAATATTCGTCGCGGAAATCTCGTCGAAGACACACACGCGACTATTGGAACGGCATTAACATGTTATCGCGCGTGTCCTCGTCGTCGTTGCGTCCCTTTCTCTTCATTAGGCGACAAAAAAAATTCTCCTCTCTCGAACCTCGCTTTGTGACTTATTTTAATCGACTGTGCGTCGCTTCGGCAAGCAGCTCACGGCCGAAAAACAAACTTCTCTTTGTTCCGCGCGCCGAGTACAAAACGGAAAACGAAGGGCATTTGAATCGCAGATTGTGCGTTATCTCGCCGGAATAATGGTCGTTTAATCAAACTTTCCCCGCCGAATCTGCAATTAAACCCGGCATTGATATATGTCGGGGTCGTCCGCGAGCACGATAAACTCAAGACCTTCTCGCGAGCACGCTCGCGTTCATCGCTCTTTCTCGTTTCATTTCGCTGCAAGTTACTCCTCATTGCGATCGCATCTCTCTCTCTCTCTCTCTCTCTCTCTCTCTCTTAGGCTCGACCGTAAAAGTCTCGTTCGGCAACTTCTTCCCACATCGCGATTGGTAGTGTAAAATTGTTTTGTCTCGTGTAAGTAATGATACGATAAAAATTAACCCTGACAATACCATGTTAGGCCTATAACGTGTTTTCTTTCGCTTATTCCCTCTTCCACGCTCCTCTTTCGCAAAGACGATTAAAAATAAAATTGGTAATAAATTTATCAAGTAATTCATAAAAGACGAGAAATGGTACGACAGCCGTGATTTCTCTACATTTCTTCGTGATGTAGAGACCTATTATGTTACTTTAGAGAGATCGCGGGTATTATTCTCAGGTTTGAGGAAGAGTACGAAAATCAATTCGTAACGCGAGGATCCCCCGTGTACGTAGAAAAAGTTTCCTCGGATTTAGTGTATACATTTGTTTTGCTTGAGTTTATTTAACGTTTCGCGAAACCAAACGATCTCGTTTGTCAAATCATTCATTTGCTTCAATTTCCGAGGACAAACTTGTCACGATTTATAAAAAAAGTCTTATTAAACCCATAGAAATCTTTCTCTCTCTTTCTCTCTGTATACTTGGCGAGCGAGCGGGTTATAAATTTATCACGCGACAAAAAGACTTCCGATTTGAATTTACGAAGTTCCACGAGCAACGAGCTGCTCGGCAGCGCTCGCGATTTGTATGTTAAATACACGCTCGTAACGTGCGTAACCGGATTCGTCGAACTGCTAAAAGGACCAATTATAATGCTGGACGGGAATATTGTTAGTTAATAGACAGATGACTATGATTAACAGCTCCTAAGCGACGACGTTGGCGCGACCCGGTCACTTCTTGCTTCCGGCGGTGCAAAATCGCGCTACCGACGTTCGCGACAACTGAATTAATGCGCGCGATAGCGACGCTCGATTGAACACAAATGAATTCACGTGAGTGACGAGAAGGTGTTTCCAGGAGGCGTTTCACGTCCGAGAATGCGGCTCGCCGCAGCTCGCCGAAGAGAGGCAGAGAAAGAGAGAGAGAGAGAGACGAGAAATCGATCGCCGCGCGGTGTGAATTATGCGAGTAAATGCCGTGCGCGTAATTTCCAATTAACGCGTCAACGCGGGAGTCCTGCGACAGCAACCTTCCTTCGCGCGTCCAACGAGATACTGGTAATCCCTAATAATCGATCACCGTCTGATCGGCCAAGCGCAATGAGCTAATTTCTGTCGCGATGCAGTGTGTGTGTGTGTGTATGCGCGCGTATACGTGTTTATCGCGGCCCGATTATATTCGATGCAGCAGCAGCGTCCGCGCGCGCACGCGATAAAAATACATATACAATGACGCGTTCTCCGTGCGATCGATTCCCTCTCTCTCTCTCTCTCTTTGCGAGAAACTTTCCAGCTGCAAAAAATATTGGACGTTACGATGAAAAAAAAAGAAATGGCACACCACGTTGTGGAATAAAATAAAACGAAACAGGTATCTTATCGCAGGTAACTTCGGCCGAGCCGATTTTGTCGACATTGTGTAAGATTAAGTTAATTAACAGCCGTATGCGCGATTAGACGCGTTCGCGAGAGATACGGGAGAAGAGTTTTACGTCCGCGGGACTCGGANGGGGGGGGGGGGGGAGGGTTACGCGTGTAAACAAATTTCCCGGCCGACACGCTCCTGCGCAAAATCGTCTGACTCACCGAGTGAGTATCGGTTTCTCTTCCGCTCGTCTACTCAGCACCGTCTTTTTCCGGGAAATCTATTAGTCCAGATTAGAAACATCGTCACTCACAGGAGCACAAATTATTGAGAAGCGAACAAAGAGCCGAATCACCCGGGGAGCGGGAGGAGGGGAAGCGTAAGAGGAAAAACTCGAATGCCGCGGGAGACGCGCGTAATATCGCGTAAGGGTAATGAACAGTCTCGTACTAATTACGCCCGTTCTCGGCGTGAGGCGCAACCGTGGCATTATACGGGTTATATAAACCGTTAATTCTTATCCGGGCGCGCGAGCACGGCAGCACTTCCGTCTATCCGTTCTTTCGTTCGCTTTTAACTCGCGCGGTACTCGCCACCGTGAAAAGCTCCGGAGGAAGAGAGATAGATAGGGAGGGGAGGGGGGGGGGGAGAAAAGGAGGGATTACTCTACCGTAAGGCGGCTTAAAATCATTACGGTAACTAATAACGCGGAACGTTTTCGGCCACGCTCGGGAATCCGGTTTTCTGCCTTACCCGACCGTGTGTAATCGCGCGCGTGCTCGAAGAGCATTTCTGCATGCTCGTTTCGCGAGAGAGAGAGAGAGAGAGAAAATAAATTCAGCCCGTGGAAACGATAAAAAATAAATAAACGGGCGCAAAGCTGCATAATCACCTGCATAAATAATTCGTTAAAAAAGTTACCGCGTGTAGATTTATCGGAATTAACGCGCGCGCCCCCGCGAGATCGCCTCGCACGCGAAGCGTTTTCACTCGCGTTCGCGAAGACGACGGGGAGAGGAGAGGAGGGGGAGGAAACGCGATAGTTTCTCGCGTCGTCGGTGTCGCGAAATTCGAGCGTCATTGAAAAGCCGCGTGAAACGGCGTGTGATGTAACGCAAAATCGCCGCGCGCCGCTCTGTCTAAATTTGTTTGTTCTTCTCGTTAGCTTAAGGCTGCCGGAGCGGCGACGTCGCCGCGTCGCGAGGTCGACAACGCGCGAACAACGGCGGAGCTTCTTTGCGCGGACGTGTGTGTCTTCACCGTTGTGCATCGGTGAGAACTCGCGCTCTCCGGGTTTTCGACGGCGCTGCTGCGGGATTTCGAGTTATCTACCACTTTACGTATCGCACGGCGGCGATACGTCGCGGACTTCTCTCTCTCTCTCTCTTTCTTTCTCGCTTCGCGTTATCTGCCATTTCACGTATCGCGAGCTCTCCTCTCTTCTCGGCCCGACGACCGAAGCTGTTAATAATGTACGGAACGATTCTTACGTCGTTTCACGAGCGTTATCGCGCTCGTAACGGGACCCCGTCGCCGTAATTACTCCTCGAAATTCCCACACCTAATGTCGTCACACATACAGGGACACACGGTACACACACAGAGAAACACAGAAATGATTCACCTCCCTGGCTACTCGGGCCGGCTTTCAGAGCGCGCGATCGACGAAAGCAGCTATCGACATTATCACCATTATCACAGCTTACACTGTAATCACCAGCGCACACAGGTCGCGTAGGAGAGGGCGAGACTCCGTGAAAATTCCCAGGCGCGACTTGCCGTGTGCGTGTGCGTCTATACTCCCGTGAACGCGCGTCGGTCGTTACTCACTCCGCGGCAACTTTCCCGATAGGTTTCTCTCTCCTTCGCACGACTCGCACGGATCTCACATTGTTATCGTCCCTCGCTGATAATGCGCTCGGGCGCGATCGCGAGGCGCTTCGTTCGCGAGAGTCCAAGGCGCAATCGTTCTCGGGGAGGAGAGGCAGAGAGCGATTCCGAGCGCGCGAGCAGCGTCGAAAAGCCGCGCGTCGTCGTTATTAACCGTCGGGAGGAAAGTTACTTGAGAGACGCGATGCGGCGTGGCGAAGCAGCGCGCGAGGCGTACACACTCGTGACACGCGCTGACGCACGCGAGACGTCACTGAGACGAAGCGTGTGGAGGCGCGCGCTCGAGTTCGGCTCGCCCGACTCGGCTCAGCTCGGCTCGGTTCGGCACGGCTCAGCTGGTCGTGGCGGCACGAGCGAGCGAGCGACGCTTTATCCGGTCGACTGTCAGCGGAGAGCGGCTCGGCACGGCGTGGAGCAGCTCCCAAGTGGCGGCGGCGGCGGCTCGCTTGAACGCATGCGGCGACAATAAACCGTACTGCAGCATACCGCCGGCGGAAACGAGCCCGCCGCTTCGGCCTCGTGCACGCTCGCGCGCGTTCGGAGCGCCCTATCGTCGAACGAGCTCAAAGTGCAAGTGCTGATAGCAGTGGCGTACGCTTCAACCGCGGCGCCCGGTCAAGGAGGTTCCGCGGCCTGGGTGTCGTATTTTCAGCGCGTCGAGCGGCCCGGCTCGTGAATTTAGTATTTATCCGGCGAAAATTACGTTACTCTGCACTGATTTCATTGGCCGAGTAATCAATGTTAATTCGAGACGAAAAGTCGAGGTGAATATATCACTGTAGTTTTTCGTCGAAAAATCTTATTTTCAGTTTGGAAAATGTTCCAAATAGATGTTAAAAATAGCACGCTAACATCAAGAAACATATATCTAAGAAGGTGTCAATTTCAGGTGCAAATGTCTCAGCTCTCGGATGGTCAATTTTTCTCTAATTGCACGAGCGGTTAGAAAGAACTGGGCTTCACCGTATAAAAGCATTTACAACTCTGTGCAGGCAATAAGATGTAAATTTGGCAGAAAGAAATATAGCTATAGTCGGCATTTTGTTATTCCATTGAGAATACATTGAGGAAACAGAAAGAGAGAGAGAGAAGTTGCGTAGACTTAAAGGATATAATATGACGAGAAATGTATAGTGTGATAATACACCGATTAGATACGACAAACATAGAAAAATATCGAACTGTAAACACGTGTAATTTATATTTCAAACTATCATCGAGCTTAGGTTCAACGAGCCGTGCGGGGGAGCTTACCGAAGAGACGAGAAAACTCCGAAGCTATCCCGAGCTAGGTGAGAGAGTGTTAGTACGCGTGTCTCGTGATTTACGATGTATACGCGCCGTATTATTGTTCAGCTCGTCGTTCTTAGGAGACCCAGCTCCGACACGCAAACAAACAAGATCCCGTATGACTGAATCTCCGCGAGTTGGATATCTGTCTTCACGGCGACTCCGGGATCCTCGGATCGTCTTCACGTCGTTTATTGATCGTTCGAGTATCTTGAACGTACAAATAATAATCCTCCGCGAGTATTCCCACGAGAAAGATAGCGCGTGAAATGAGACGACGCTAACGCGAGCGATCTGAAGAATTTCGCGCGACTTCGTCACACGTACTGACAAAATGTTGAAATACCTTAAACGGCCGGACTAACAGTTTCCTCATACGCTTAAAGCGACTATCCATCCGAACAAAAGCGAGAATACTCCATCATCAAACTCTCCTCGCAGCGACGGCGCGAAGTACGTTCGAGCAAGCGTTCGTCGCCGAGCTACGCGCTCTCGGTTCCGGATTAACCGGGCCTTCCTTCGGACTCTCGATCAGCGTTTTCAGCGTTGGAGAATGCTGTCCTCGGAGCATCCGCGCAGAAGCGTTCGTCGAGGAACTATCCCCGCTCGCTGGCCGAAGAATTTCCCGGCTCGTTAACTCGTCTCATTTTCACTTCGCGATCCCCCCAGCGATAATCCTGGCGCTCCGGATCAGCGGCAGCGATCGCTCGGCGTTTCCAAACTGCAGTGTCGGAGAGGAACGCGCGAACGGAGAGTCGCGAAATTCCGACGAAGATCGACGCGGAAGGCACTTTCTCCCTGCGACCTTCCTCGCAAGCATGGCGCAGCTTAATTGACGAAAATCGCGTCGCCGATCGCGCGATCGATGGCCGGTTCCCCGACCTCGAAGAAACCGGAGTCTCGCGGGAGACTGATCGGCCAGCTGGAGAGCTCCTCGAGCTGCGCTCGCGAGACGCGCGCGCGTGTTGCTTTATTATCCCGGGAGCTGCGAGGGCGACCTTCGTGCTCGAATCGTTTGGAATCGATCGATCGGAACGCCGATCGCGAAACAAATCGCCGAGTGGCGCGCTCGAGGATGGGCCGGGTTAAGAGGATAATCACGACGATGTCCCGTTCAGCGCTTTATCGCTATTCCCGCTACTTATCGCCCGATCCCTTCGATTCTGAATTGTTTTCGAATATCGAATATAAGGCCGAGATGCAGCAGCGTACTCTCTCTCTCTCTCTCCCTTTCCCCTACCCCCTCCGTCCCTCTATCATCTATCGGGGATCGTTACCCGACGACTCCGGAAATGAGCCTAGGGATTCTTGGTGTGTAAATACGGACCAGGATGAGCGGCAATGAGATTGGACTCCGGGAAAGCAGATATCGGTTCTCACGAAGCGGAGCGTGTATTACCGGTTGATTGTAAAGCGACGAATTCAACGATTAGATTAGGATTAACGGATCCTTCCGTTCCTGCTTCGCGTGCCGATAACGCGCTCCCCCCTTCGGGTGCGCGACCTGTCCGCCCGAATTTTTCGTCGAGTTCGCGCAACCCCGGAGGGTCAATAAAACCCGACGAGAAACGACGGGTAAAAATAAATGAGCGCGGGACGAATCGGTTTTGAATTCAGAAACCGTTGAGACGCAAGGAAGTGTGACCATTCGGCGGTGCCGACGAGTCTCTCTCTCGGCGCCGTTACGCTCAGAAAAGTACGAAGAAAGAAATAACGTTTCTCTTTTTAGCCTCGCGCGCGTCTCTCGAAGATCACCGACTCGGATCTTCCGACCGGCGAAGGCTAGATGTAGATAAACGCGAGAGTGATAACCGTAAATCGTTACCCGCGACGAGCATTAAAAATAATCATCGAGTTATAGGAATAACGCGAAATCGTACGAGGAGATCACATTCTACGACACAATAATATTCTCCCCACCTTTTCCACGTTGAGAAAAAGTGCTTAAAAATTTACTTGTGAAGAGCATATAATGTTTATTTCAGAGAAATAATATTTATTGTTATAATAAATATAATAAACATGACAAGAGGCCAAGAATATTATTATTATGATAAATATTATTTCTGTGAAATAAATCTTATATCTCCGATAAATAAGTTCTTAAGTATTTTTTTTTTATCATTTCCTTTACCCACGACGACTAAGATATACGATGTACCGATAAGTTATAATATTTTTGTTATATACTTTCAGTATATCGACTTAATAAAATCCCTTTTTTGACGTGTCGGGTTATAACGGAGCAGTTATAAGTTATGGGGAGAGTATCCTTACTTAGAGATTACGTATTGAGGTTAATCTCTTGCGACCTAACCTTTCTTCCTTATTAATCTTCCTTCTCTCACTTCCTTACTCGCTCGCCGCATGTACCACCGTACAAAGAAAATGGTAGACTTTCGACATATCGAATTCACTTGCACTTTACCATTTATATTTACATTCTACAACCAAAATTATTTTTCACCTCTGTTCATTACAAATACTGAGTAATCAAAAATAGCAAAGCTTCTGTGGATCCAAGCGACGCACACACGCGACGACCCGGCGACAAAAAGTCCCGCGCGAAAATTCACTTGCGCGCGACTAATTTCGCGATTATATTTGCCCCCCGTGCGTTAGTAAGTTGACGACGAGCCCCAACGACGTGGGATAATAAAGAAGACGGATTTAACGCGCCCGGCGGAGCCCTGTCGCGCTTATCGCGCCCCGCCACGTAAAGTCGAGGACGTAATTCGGCCGGGAGAGAGCGCGGATTAGCGCACACCCGGCGGGCAGTCGTGCGATCATTTTTCTTTTTTTTCCCCTTACAGGCCGGTAGTTTCGCGGACACAGGTGAGATAAGATCGCCGGTCTCGCGGAGAAGTCGGACTCGCTGAACCGTGGAAGGGGCAACGAGCGATCCGCTCTCGCGCGAGTCGACGGCGGAAGCGGCGTACGCTTACAGGAGGATCATCGGCGATCCCCGGCTTTTTTTATCGGCCTCTTCCCCGGGCCGTTGGACCACCCGTGGTATGCGCGTTGATTAGCTGCTCCCGGCCGCGTTCCACCTCGTCCGATGTAGAAGATCCGGAATGGAATAGAGGGGGAGAGAGAGAGAGAGGGAGAACGTTAACAGTCGATCTGGAAATAGCTCGGCGACGCTTTTATGACATAAACGATCGCAGGTGGTCTATTTTCATCTCGCCTTTCGGTCTATTTTATTTCTCGCGGGCCCACTTTAGCCTCGGGCGATCCCTCGTACACAAGCGAGTCACGCTTACTCTCCTCCCGCCGGCGTTTAAGGTGGTGGTAGCGTAAAATGAGTTTCTTTTTTTTTTTTCTTAAGAATTCCTTGAAGCTTGCACTAAATATGTAGACTTAAATATGACCTAATTATTGGCGCAATCAGAAGTAAATTGACTATTCAGAAGATACTCGAGATATTTGCAACTAAAGATGACACTTTTTATATATGTATTCCTTAAGGTTAATGTCCTATATTTTTAACTTTCTCCTAAACTTGAGGACTCTAATGAAAAACTACTGTGATATTAAATATTGATATAGAAGAATTTGAAAATATAGCCGTAAGAATAGCTGTAAGAAATTTACAAGTTATAAGAATACTCGTCGCATATATACACATATTTAAATGCTTGTATACTACTTTCTATTGTGTGCGCATCTCCCTCAGCTCGACTGACATGCAAATAAAACATTAATATAAAAATAAAATAAAATAAAAAAATCTCCGTGTTAGTAGATATTGCATGCATATATTCGTCTTAATTTCAAAATTAACGCTTACTACTCAATTAAACGAAGTTGTACGAAAGTACTTTCCTTTTCTTTCCAATAAATAATAAACTTATAAAAAAACTGCTTAATATCGCCACTGAAAAACCGGCACCACAACGAATGAGCCGCCTCAATTGCGCGACTCATCGCCGGCAAATATGAAATCCGAAGCCGCCGGGTTCCTGCTTCTCCAAGTGTTTCTTTTTTTTTTTATCGGGGCCACTGTGACTTCGCACGGTGACTAAGGCCGGAGTAATTGGAGCGCGACGCTCGCGTTTTTCCAAACCGCCGAGATCGCTTTTCGACGGCGACGAGGAAGAGGACAACACAAGTCCGTGCGATCTTTCCTACCGCGGATAATCGCGGTATTCGCAACGGGGAACGCCATCACGCGCGTCCGCGTCTGACTCGGGTGAAAATCGAACAAGTGAACGCGCGCGCGGAAGAGCAGAAATAAGATGGAGAGAGCCGGATAAGAGCGGCGAAGCTCAGTTAAACGTCGGACGGATATTTTCGCGCGCGTGTCGAGCGCGTATTCTCCGCGCGCGCGCGGTTCTATTCTCGCGTCGAACTGGACTTAATCTCTTCCATAATGATCCGCTCGACGGATTACAGGCGAGGCGTTAACGTCGACGAATCTCTCTCTCTCTCTTTAGGGCGCGTCTACTATCTCCAGGATCAGTCTGTAGAAGCGGAATGGATCTATGAAAACTGTACGCCACACACACACGCACACACAAGTGGCCGAGCAGCCGTATCAAGTAGTACGCAGGTATCATAAACGGCGCGTGAACTCGGCACCAGGTTTACACAGCTGTTTACCGGGAAAGCGGCACGAGAGAGGCCAATTAAAATAGATACACGTCGCGTGATCGATTGACGTAGCGTGAAATAGACGGGCGGATTACGGATTCATACCGCGCGATTTGGTTCAGCCTCGATTCGCAGAGATATGAAACGATGTATGATATGACGATATTCCAGCCGTCTCTCTCTCTCTCTCTCAGAAGAGAGTTCTCCCGGGAGTATCATGGGAACGGGATTACGAGCCGGGGAGATTAGCAGAACCGGGACGAGGAAGTTTTGTTCGCGGATTCGCTCTCTCGTTAGATCGTTACGCGGCCTGAGAGCCGGCGAACGAGCTTTCGGTAAACTGGCATCATCTCTCGGACGCTTTTTACAGCCACCTGCAGCAGCGCCGATGATCTCATTCGGGATTGGCCGGCCGATCCCGAGTCGTGGGAACAATCATCGCGACGCGACTGGCGATCCACGAAGGATCGCGTGAGAGACTTCGGCCGGCTCGGAGGCCTTCTTCTTCTTCTTCCTCCCCGACTTCCGTTCGCTCTCTCGGCGCATCGCAAACGAGTTTTACGAGTCCCGGCGTGTCCAAAGGGCTTCACGCAGCGCGATTATCCCCGTCTCGGGTCTCGGAGTTTCGACGCACCGAGCGCATCGCGAGAGAGAGAAAGAGAGAGAGCTAGTACTCGCACTGAAAAGTGATTTTTTTGGTGGAAGAAAACGAAAATGTCTAGTTCTCCTGAACGAAATTCCGGTTCTTATGACCAGAAATTCTATTTCCTTCAACCAAAACGCATTTGATTGTCCATCCCCGCACAGAAAATGCCTCGGAATCTAATCCAGTCCGATTTCCCGAAATAATTCTGGATTCTAGATGGGAAATCTACGCCCCCGAGACGAAATTTAAGTTTTATGTTAAAGTTTAAAATGGAGAAAACAATAACCATTCCCATTTATAGCCTTAATAGTGCTCTTTTTACGCTACAAATGAGAAGTTATCGCCGCTTTCTTCATCTCAGGTTTAATGTGGAACTTAAATTTCGACTCGGGCAGGTTCTGGTTAGAAATGTAATGTTTCAAACATGTGATTTTAAGCAGAAAATATGGATAGATCCTATTATCATCTCGAACGTTTCCAAAATAGGTTTCTAATTTTTATTTTACTGCAATTTAATCGTGGGCGTTCGTGGACTCCGTGTGGAGATGCTTATGATACTCGGATACTATCATCGGAATGGCCAGTCGAACGCACAGGTGACTTTCTCAGAAGCGAGAAATTAAAACCGAGCAGAAACCCGTAATTACAGAAAAACACGCTGAGGAAATAAATTAGAAAATAGAATTACGCATCCGAGAAGCTAGAAATGTTGAGTAAAAAGTACATCTTGGTAATGAACTAATAATGAACATTTAATCTTACACGTTTTTCTCGTGCTTATCGAGAATTTATCAAAATGCTGACGGGAACGGATAGAATTCTTTGAATAATCAAATTGTTTAAAAATCAAGTTTCAGTAAGATTAACCTCGTGAGTCAGCTCCTTCGGAGAAATTTCGTCGACGCCCGTGCTCTTTAAATGCAAAGCGCTGATAACTGATAAACCTCTCTGCTTTACGGCAGCAACGTCTACCGATAGATGGCGGCACTAACTTGAGTGACGAACGTAACGTATCGTCGGGGAAAAGTCTACTGAATTTAACTCCGTTACATTACGTTAATTTGCGTCGACACATGATGGCCGTTATATAATCAGGCCTGAAATAATGCTGATCCACCTGATGTCGTCTAATTGTTTCCACATGCGAATTAGAAACGACCGATTATATAGTGATGATTAAAACGTGATTTCGCTTAATTACGCAAATTTGCACCGCGCCGGAACGCGGTCTTCACGTTAATTGTGAGCCTTGTATTATTGAACATCCGCGAACACGGCGATTGCATTTGATAAAAATCTCCCGTCAAACCCGTGCGAGTGCGACGGTCATTTGCGAACAATGGACTTTCGTTCGCTCGCGCGCGAATAAATAATGAATGGGGCGCGAAGAAACGGAATGGAATTAAACATTTCCTCCCGGGGAGACTTTCTCGTTATTACTTTCTATATTTCGAGCTGTGAAAAGTGCACGAAAACCGACGGAGCCGTTCCCCCCATAAGCAACTTGTTATGAATTCCTCCGTGAAAGCGCCGTCGTATCACTCGGCGAGCTCGGCCGAATTACATAAGCAGCTGCAGATGCGTTTACTTTTTCCCGTCGTGCGAAACGCGCCGTAGAAAGCGCAGGAGGACGTAATCGAATTTACATCGCACCCCCTCCACTCGCCCCCGTGTTCTTCGCGTGTACGCGTATCCTCATTAACGAGCGTCGGGGGCAAAGAAAGAAGAGAAAAAAAAAGAAGACTTCGAGCTTTGAGAGCGGCAACTTCGAGACGTCGGCCGAGAGGTTCCGCTCCGCTGATTCCATCGGACGGGAGAAAAATTCATGCGACGATCTTCCCGGTATGAGCGAAGCGCCAGTGAAATTTCAAGCACTTACGAGGGCGACGCGCGCCGGTCGAGTGAACGCGTTCATACCTGCTATCCGCTGCTAATTATCATATCGTTAAGTGAGCGAAGGTTCGTTGCAAGAACAAAGTAAACTCACGATGCGCGAGGATCATTTTAGCCACGCGTATCCCAAGAGCACCTGAGAAGAGCCTGCAAAATTACGGGCTCGCTTCGTTCGCGCACACCGAGGCCCGTTCGTCGGTTCCCGCAAGTGCATCGAGAAGTTTTAAAAGCGCGCATTTGGTTTCTGAAAAATTGCCGGGAGGATAATTCTAGTCGCGCGTATTCCAAGCGCCCGAGAAGCTGCAGAATTATAGGCTCGCTTCGTTCCCACACACCGTCCAATTCTCGTAAATGCGCCGAAAAGTTTTTTTTTTAAAGCGCGATTAATCTCTGAAAAATTGTATATCAAAGCAAAAAGTGTCGGAATTGCATGATTTTTTTTTTTCGGTTATGTAACGAACGGTCATCGGCCGGTGAGTCATATCGAGCTCGGCGGTACTTTTCACGGGTGTGATTAACGCGGGCGTTTCCGCCGAACCGGGCCGATAATTATGTTCTTACGGGCTTTTGCACCTGAATGCATAGTCATGAGGCAACGGCGAAAGTAGTATCGGTGCGCACGTGATTAGATCTACGCATTGTCGGGCCTCTGGAAATCGCTCGAGAGAGGAGGAGGGGGGAGTGGGGGGGGAGGTGCGCTTATGGAACTTTATGAATATTGCATGCCTAGGCGATACGTTACACGACCGCGTTACATCACGATGATCCCCTTCGCCACGTGATCGAGCACGACTTGACCTCTGACAAGTATGCGGAGAGGCTGTTGGGCTTGGCGATAATTTCGGCACAATATTCGCGTTTTGAAATCCGCCCGTAAAATGGAATTCGCGTGGCGGAATTGAAAATGTTTCACACACGTCGATTATTACGAATCGTTGATCGAGGCGCTCTAAATTTACTAGGATTCGGAATACATTTTGAACAAATTTCATGCTTATGATGAACTTAATGAATTGTGATATTTTTGCGAATATATGAACTTATGAAATATTTGAGACAAATGATATTTACTTGTAGGCAACATGTATTTTTCTGTGTTCTCGCGATCCTCAGTTTCGATAGGACAGCCGAGACTTTCAAGGCAGGACGAAGAAAAGAGCATCCATCACGCATCACTGGTCAATTTGCGACGAAGACAGAAAATAGCTCATCGATCGACATCGACGACGTTAACGTCTTTGCGAAGTGATAGTCCTTCCTAAGACTCCCCCCGGATCATCCGTCGACTCTTATAGCCGCGATTATCAGTCGGGCGGTTCCTTCGAGCGAAGAAATGCGGAGGCGCGGTCTCGCGACCCACGCGGGATGCAACTTTCCCACACGTTTAGACGCGATTAGCATTCTTAATGACGGCGGGGGCCCCGAGAGCGCGGCTAAAAGGATCTCTCTCTTGAGCCGCATTGCGTGCCGCATAGAGCGAACTCGTTTTTCCGAACGAGCTCGGGGAGTCACGCACGACACATTTGCACGCACATGTGACGCCCGGCCGCGCACATTCGCACACGAGGCGCAGGGCCGCGGGCAGAAGGTGCAAACGGCGCATCTTAATTAATTATTCGCGGTATGTGTTCCCAACTTGAGCTGTCAAATCGTGACGACACGCTCTAGGAGCAGAAATAAGAGCGAAGAAACTTTACTACGTGAATATTATCTTACAGACAAAAGATAATGGAAAAGCACCGAAATCGAGATATCATTTTAAAGTCCGTTTTGAAGACTTTATCATTAAAACAATATAAAAGCATTGAAATCATGTTATATTGTACATATATATCCTTACATCTTTGATCTTACATACTTAAAAAAATTTTTTTAACTATTGCTTCTTTATTATCGAAAAGAATCCTCTGACTTTCTTCGACTAACACTTTTTCTTAACAACACAAGGAAAACGGGGAAAATAAGTCACCGGTAACTTTAATTGTATTCTGTGAAATGATATTTCACAGCAAAGTTCAGGCATGTCGATTAAAAGACCAATAAACTCGGGTATCTCGGTTAACAAAACAACCCAACTTTAACTTTTTTTTTGCGTGGTTCAGTGACAGAGGATAGAAATAAGCATAAGATCTTTGGTGATTTAAAAAAAAACAAGTTCAATACTTACATCATAAAATAGCATTGTCAAATAAATTACCGTTAATTTGTTTACTTTAATTTTCACACGAAGTTAATTTAACAAAAATTTCAGCACAACGAAAAATCAAACCGCGCTAATAACACAACTGAACGCGCTTACAAACTGAAACTGCCACTTTAGCTCCAACTACTGTGCACAGTAGACGAAGTTCATGTTTTGCCCAACAGAGTTCGGTACTTTACAACCGAGAAATATGGATTTGTCGGTTTACCGTTTATCTTCAGTCAATTTTGGTACTTTTTCTTTATTAAAAAGTATTAAGTTATAATATAAAAGTGAAAAAAGAGAAATGAAGTTTAATCTAATTTTCAACCTCGACATATAAGATATATATACATATATATCTCGGTCTCTTCTCTCCCTCGTAGGTTGGTCGGAAAGCCTCTTATACGATAATCGCCAGAGCAATTACATTTTTATAAATTCAGCACGTGCCGAAGAGATAAAATTAATGTAACGTAGTCGCGAGTGCACGTAATTAAATGTATATGGGTTGAATATCGCGGGCTATTTATATCTCGTCGCGATTTAGCCTTGGCGTTGCAGTTAACACTAGAATTACCGAGCAGGCATTTCTGACCGTTCCTCTTTTTTAAAATCAATACGCCATTTCTTGTGCAAAAGATAGAAGTCTGAAATTTCACGACTTTCCATCAATTATTTCCTTTATTTAATTATTAACGAAAAGCTATGAAATTTCAGAATTCCATCACACAAGAAATGGGACATCAATTTTAAAAAATAGATACCGTCAACAATGATCGCTCGATACTTCTTAATGTGAAATCGCACGGCAATGCGAGACGATGCAGCCCTGCACGGGCATTTCACTTTTTGCCCATCGGCGTGCGTTGCGTTTACCACGAGTACACGAAACGGCCTTCACTGTATTTCGGCGTATCTATTCCCTCTGTAACGACCGCATTTGTATTCGCGCGAGTATTTATAGTAATTATTACCGTTTCGAGATCCGTTCACATTGATCGTGTTCGAGCGAGATTGCGCCGCGCGAACGAATATTTACGGGAGGTATCGATGGTCGTTACCGATCGCGACTAACGCGCTACATTGTGAGAAATCGGAGGCGGATTTCTCGCCGGGTCCGCGTCGATCGTGATCTCCCGAGACGAAAGACGCGCCAATTTAAATTCGAGTGCCGTACAACAGTATCTTCTCGGCAGCGACGAGTCTATCTCGACCCGAGATCTCGTCCCGGAGAAACAGCCTCTTCTCCGGGTCGAGAATCCCCCTCCCCCCTCCCCCTCGAGGCCTGAATGCCTTTGGAAAAACTCTCGCCCGCAAACGGGTAATCTAACGGCACACCGTCGGCTCGCAATTTCCTCTCCTCGTTACGCGCGACCTTTGACACCGGAGTGCTCACCAATCGATTTTTCGCGTCTCCTTCGCCCACCCGGAGAGGGCAGACCGGCGGGTTTGTTGTTCGCTCGACAGACGACACTACGATGGGGGGAGGGGAGGCATGTTGTGCAGTTACGATTCTCTCCGGGCAATTGGCCGAACCGGTACAAAACAATTCGTGAGAAACGAAGGTGAAATTTCTCAGCCGCTCGCGTATGCAAATATACGCGGCAGATGCATGACGATGGTTCGTCAGGCGAAACAATTACTCCCGCCGTACTCTTTACGGTCTAACGGCCATTCGGCGCGCTAATTGTCGTCGCGTTACTAACCAAACAATTACACAGTGCGGCAAACAGCCACGGTTAAATGGCGTAATTAACGTCGGCATGGGATATTCAGCTAATGAATGCGGCTGAAATTGTTTCCAAGTTATCGGCGAAATGAGGACGGCCAAGCGTGACGGACATTCCCGAGCGAGAATATTTCGTTCGTTCCATGATTAAAAGAAGAAGAAAAGCTCAGTGAGCGCGTTATTAAAAACTTCAAGTTGCGCGACGTGTCTATCGCGCCGAGTGGCTTTTTCAGGAACGCCCCCCCCCCTCCCTCCCTACGCTTTTCAGATCTCGCGAGTTTTCGCTTGAAACGCGCGCGACGGAATGATGTGCGGCGTGAAGAACGTTGTTTTCGAAGACAGGCCATATGTTCGCGCGCACACAAGCTCGCAAGGCGTAAACACCGGGAACAACAACGGGCCGTTTCCGCTCGCCCGCTTAATTATGCGGTTCACCGTTTAATCGAACGCGCGGCAGCGCGATGATGCATCAAACCTTGCGACGCGAGGAGAAACACGCCGGCGGTGGACGTGTGCGCGCAAATACACGCGTCGTCGCGTATCCTCTTCGCGTTTTTTGCGCATTTTTCCCCCGAGCAGCGCGATTAATCGCACAGGCGGGGCGAGAGTAAGTACGCGACGTGACGAAGCCGCGTCGAAAATTTCCATTCAGTCGTCTAACAGCGTAACCCCCCCCCCCCTTGGCCGATTAAGGATGCGTCGCGCGTGAGTAGCGTCGCTACGCAAATAACGTTGCGGCTTTATCTGGGCGTTTACAACGGCTTTGCAACGCCTGTGACGAAGAGACGCGACTCGATGCGGGATTCGACGCGGATGCTGCGAGACAAAAATAGTTTACGATTTCACGAAATCGCCCGTGTTGGCGCAACCTTATCTCCCGCGCTTCTCTTTTATCGAAGAAGCGCCGTTTGGCACCGCGCGTCACGCGACGAATCGCTACGGTGATTCTTGAGACATCATAACGCGGCGGTACATTGTGGAAATATTGATAACGAGTGTATCAATGAAGCGTGGGAGGGAAAGGGGGGGACAAGAGGAAAAATACCGACCGAACGGTGAGTTCCATGATGTAGATTCATTTCAATTAACGATCTTCTAGTAATTTTACTATTATTAGCGAATTCGAACACACCCTCGATATACTGCGTACCAAAGGCCGCTATACGTAAAATATAGAAAAAGCTTCGATACTTCGAACCTTCGAACATGCCGAATAATACCATCTCTAATGCAATGGCATAACATAAGCACTTTGACGATGAAATAATTAATGGAAATTCCGCTGAATAGCGTGATGATATCATTATTAAACGTTTAATCGTTCAAACTGTCTACATGCTTCTTTACTGAAATAAAAAACTGCTTCATGTACAGCGAGCCTTCAGCGTGCAGCAGTCCGACATGTTTTACGGATTATTGAATTCGCTATCAATTAATGACACTTCAGTCCGACAATAATCAACTTTGTTGCAAAAAGGAAACCAATCATCAATTATAAAAAAATAATTTATACTGTGAGATCTTATAAAATTACATATAAGATTTATATAAGAATTCATATGTAAGATTTTAATTGCACCTTGAATACGTAATTGTTCTGCACGCGCACGCGATCGTATTTTCCATCTTTTTCTTTCCGTGTTTTATAACATACGTCTCGTATGCAATATCAGCGAGAAAACACGAGGAAGCATTTGCCACGTACATGCCGACATTTCACGCGAGAAATCGACCGGAAACGATTTCGGCAATCCTCGCCGCACATTACAAGCGCCGCCAGTCAGTCAGTCAGCCAATCGAGCACCGAAGGATTTTGCGAGAATCTATTCCGCGTCGGTGCCTCCTTTCGTTTCGCCGGTATCATCGCGATAAATCTCGCCATTCATAGTGGAACAGAGCCGCAGATCGCGCTCGTCGGCGCCCGGCGCCCAATGACGGATTTATCGATCGATAAACACGCCTCGAGACCGTTTTCGCGGGCGGGCGCGCCGCGAAGGTCGCGAGCTCCCTCGCGACTTGTAGATTTTAAGTTATTTTTGGCGGATACGTGGGACACGCGCGATGCGAGAGTTCATTACGCCGATCTACATATAGATCACGCACCGCCGTGTGGGTAAATACGTCCCGGCACGTCGCGATTAACCCGATGACGGTGATGATATTTTATCTCAGCCGTGCTCTCAGCCCGGCGAATAAATGAGATTTCCTTCGCTCGACTCGCGCCTGTATCTTTCCAGCAGGCTAGATCATTTCGTTCGGCCCTCTCCTCACCGTGCAAGCGCATCGTGCGCGAGAGCTTATCTGCGTGCGCCCTTCTTCTCTCTCCCGGGCGATTCGATGTTGCTCGCAGTGAGCGCGTCGGTATGCCGTTTCGACGGAAGATTTCTCGCAATTCCCTTCTACTGCGTTTCAGCCGTGAAGCCGGGGAGAGTACGATTAGACGCGCGTTCGTGTAATGGGCGCGCATCAGCTCGAAATTTAATAATCTCCAATTGCTAGCAAATGTGTGTGTGTGTGCGTGCGTGTATGTGCGCGTATGTACATGCGCGGGTACACTGCGAAAGTTGTAAAAGGTTCCGCGATGAACGAAGAGAACTGGTTCGCCTTCCGCAATGTCGCTGGAACTGCCGTGAAATACTGCCTTTTCGAATACGTATCCCAATATAGTTCGCAAAGGCGCGCGCGTATATCGGAAAAATATTCCCGGTTTATTTAATAAAGCGGCATAGCCGACGCGAGCGAATCATAAAATCACCGCGTGGCTCATTCATAAATTACACTTTAACAGCGCGTTAAGCTGCCGTGAGACGGTGAAGAAAAGGGGATCCGATAAAAAGCGCATACCCTCGCTGCAATTTCCGATCTATGTAATCGTGTCGTCGCCGATCGGCCCGCGCGCGACTATATTCGCGTGATGTGTGTTAATTAACGCGCCGTAATGAAAAATAGGCGTTTGCTTAACGACCAACGCGCACACCCCCCGGAACTCGCGTGTCCGCCTCGCGTATTGCCCTCTTAGTCCAATCAATAAGTATGGAGAGATAACAAAATTCCAACCCGAAAACAAAAAATAGGATCGTATAGAAAAAAAAATTCTAAAAAACATTTCTATTTCATGAAACTCGAACCCAAATGGTGAAATTGGCGAAAAAAAATTCGTAAAGTTTGAAAAAACGGTTTTCCGAAGATGAAAAAAAACTATAACTCCGATCAAAAAAAGTAAATGACATAGTTATAGGTAATAAAAAGACCTTTCAATTAATTTTTTATAAGTCTCGATCGAGATGTAAATTATCAAGATATATCGAAAAAACCGTCGAAAATATTTTTTTGTTTTCGCTATATCTTTTTTAATTTTATATATATCCACTCGATACTTGGTGAAAATATAGTTCATAGCAAGTAGAATAAGTACAAATTTCGAATTTTGAAAAATAATCTTTAGTTTTCGAGATATTTTGATTTTGCGAAAAAAAGGCGTTCTCGAAAATTGGCCACTCTTGCTTTAGGGCTGATCGTAGAGTAACGATCTTGAGCTTATTTTTTTCTCAAAAACTTGTACTTTCATGCTATTTTACGGTTATAACGATTTTTTTATTTTTTAATACTAAAAAATGACTTTGAAAATTTTGTTTATTTTTCGGTCACGTTTTTTTGCTATATTTTTTTCAATTTTTATTTTATTGAATTGGCTCTAGCCCAAATCGATTGCTAGCATTTTTCAACGAATTAAAAAAAAAAAGTTAATCTACGATCATTTGGAGCCGAGATAGTTTTTTTTTCTTTAAATTCCTCTATCCACAGTTTTCATCCTGCGGTATTGGCCTTGTAGATTACTTTAAAATAGTTATGTTTTAAGAAAAAAAATAATTTTTTTCATTTTATTAATGATTAGCATTAATAATCAAGTGCGAAAGTTGAGCGCACGAGCGGGGCGCGCGCCTACTGCTGCGGACGAAGGAGTGGGGGTAGCCGAGCTCAGCCGTCCCGATAAACCGAATTCTCTCGTTCGATATCGCTCGCGCTCGAAAAATTTTTCATATCTTTACTCCTATTTGACGCACAAAAATCCTTTTGTACTTTTTTTGGAGTAGCTGAACGAGAGAAACATGAAAATGATAGTTTCAAACTCTTTATAAGCCAAATAGTCATAATAGTAATGTTATTTTCATAAACATTTTTATTTTTTATATGTTTTTCGTTTTATTAATGTACATTTACCAAAAAAAAATAAAATTATCGTCAATGATTATTTTCGTATCTTGGTAAATAATTATGTACAAGTCATAAATAAATGAATGAAGTGTATAAAGGTAAGTTTTAATATCATTTAATACATATAATTCATTACAAAAATTGTAAAATGAGACTTATTTATGTTTGTTACGTTTGTATTTTGAAATAAGAACGGTGTGTACGCATACGCAACGCAACACATACGTACACACCGATGACATATAAATACCGCTCTTTCGAGCCGCGATCTTTTTTACGCCACCGCGGCCATTGAAGCGTCTCGTTCCGCCTGTCATGCGGCTTCCGACGCGTATTTGCGGAGCGTTTCCCGCGTGACAACTATAACAGCCGGATAATGAATTGCCGTCAGACCATTGTCGCGTAGGTCACAGGAATACTTTTGAATATCGCGCAGAGCGAGAGCGTACGGACGCGCGATCGGCTTCTTCCTCCGAAGAATCGCCATCCGATCGAGCACGACGGGGAAAATCCCGCGGGAAAGCGACGTTCCTCCCGTTTCGCGCCGCTGATTTCTCCTCGGTGTCGTTCGCGAAAGACGAGAGACGAGACGGCGTTTCCGGAGTTGGCGATTTATCGGTCCTTTTCGCGTGTCTCTGACGACATTCAAGATAAATCGCCGGTCGATAAGAGATATTTAAGCGATATCGGAGCTCATTAGGGAGATTAATAGGTTGAGTCATTAACCGGCTAGACCGCATTAATTACACCCGCGTTAAGCAAGCAAATACGCGACACATGCGCGCGTGCGTTTCTCTCGTGAATGATTAACTTGCTTTTTCTTGATGTGCGATTCACGCGGAAATCATTATCTTTACACATCGTTGGGCGTTCGGTGTTTTTGCGCGTGTGCTTCGCTATTGGTGAACGCGAAATGACGATTAATAATGATAAATCGCTATTGACGCGCACTACGAGCCCTGTTTTCCTGCACACGATTCGCGCGCTCGCTGGAATTTCGACGATTACATGGAAGTGTTATTATTTTCCGCGCAGATATTTTTCCGTATGGAACATACGCACATGGAAGAATTGTGCGCAAATAACGGCTCGCTGAAACGTTTGCGTCATTTTAACAAAGTATGCTAAAAAGTAATATGTTAACGAGGTGAATATTTAACATATATTTGTGTACCTTCCAACATATTCCCTCGTTAAAGTAACACGAGAAATTAAGTTATTTGCGCAAAACTTTTGGCTGTGTAATTATTCAACTAAAAAAACTCACATCTAACTCTGAAATTCAAATCTGAACGTCTTCTTTAGAGAGAAGTTTCAAGTAACAACTATTAAAGACTGGCCTTTGGAACGTTGCAATTCTAACCAGAACTCATGTGGATCTTCCAACCAGAGCCCGTAATTATTTCGGAAAATCATACCGGATCCCGATTAGACCCTGGGAAATTTTCTCCGCGGGTTGCAGCGTCGCTTACACGAGAGAGCGAACTTGTAACGTTCCCGCGCCGCGTTGTTGTAGTTGCGAAAGTGTGTTTCTAGCGGCGAAGTTACATATATACATGTGTGCGCGCGTAACTCCGCGGGTTTCCAGCTAAGAGTTTCTTCTTCCATGAGATCAAAGCTGGATCTCTCGCGAGATACGGAGATCCACTTGCGAAACTGTCCGTTGCTCGTTCTTGTCCGAGAGATTGTCGAATAAACCGGAGTGACGTAACAGTCGCATCTCGATATCACGATTATCGGTGTCGCAAAGCGGATGTTGATGTTCCTTTCGAAATCGGACGGAAGACCGTCGCGATAAAAAGCCTGTCGTGTGACACTGCGAAATTTCGCCCCGATTGATTTAAACGCGCCGCTCGGCGTGTATTGCGCACGCAAATGTGTAAACACACCGGGAGCGGGTATTTTCCATCCGTATGAGGAAAGTGCACACGTTTACATACGATACGATAAGACAATTACGACTGGATTGCGCGACGACACACGTATGTTGCAATTGGCAAGTTACAAGTCGTCACATAAAATCAATGCATACCAACGCCGTCGGTCGATAAGCGCTAACGCAAAGTTATTTCTGCGACGGTCGCCGCTTCATTATCAGATCGATAACCTTCGACGGCTGACATTATTATTAGAGACCTTGGTGCGGATGCGATCTAAAAATAATCCGCGGCGTTCAAATTTGCACATCGCATTTTTTGCGGAAAGCCGGCGGGTTTTGACATCGGACACACGGAAGAATAGATGACCGAGCAAACTGGCGCAGATATGTATTCCCGCTCTGTCGACTCTCAGAATCTCTCCTTCCGTATTAATTATCGCGCGTACATACGGAGAAAAATAATATGCTGGCGCCGGCAAATTTTATGCTGTCGCGTGAAAATCCGTCATCCGTTGAATTACATCTCGCTGAACCTAGAAATTACTTCACCGTACGAACAATCTACGAAAAATTACCCTTTCGGAAGAAAGGTAAGAAAGGAGTATCAAATGCACGTGAATAACCGTTCTTTTGAAAAATAAAACAAAAAATTGTTTCCGAGAGAAAGTTATTAGTATCAGACATTAATTCCGAGCAACGTCAATTTAATCTTGCATTCTCACGAAAAATATCAGGCTCAAAGCCTGGGAACAGCGCCGTGCCGAATCGCAAAGACACGCGGAGGAGAAGTCTTCTCCGCTCGTCGATGAACGGGGGGCGATCTTTCGAAATCGATCGAAAGCTATCGTCGACTCGCACGGAATCCAATCGTCATATCGTTGTCGTCGCGTTTCTATCCGACGGCCGGGCGAATATTTTAAACAATCCGATGATACATTCGCACGGTGCGCCGGGGGAGCTTGAATTGTTTGATAGGCGCGGCCTTGATGAAACTCCCATCCTATGTCCACACGAACCCGGGCCGAAGCGCGCCGACGATTCCTCTCCCCCTCGATCGCTATCACGGAAGTGAATCGTTTAAAGTGTGCTCTCGACCCGCTGCCGACGCGCAACACGATGCAACGTATTATGGCGTAACGTGAAAATCCGCCGCGGCGGATCTCGCAGTTTCTCGCGCGACGGGTCGACGATCGCGGCCGGCAATCTCGTAATTGCCGCTCGATCGGCGTGAACCTCTCTCGCATTAGCGATTTCCGCTCTTGCGAACTCGTGGAAGAGGACGATCTCCCCGTCCAGGCCGCGATACTTCGGAATTCAGATGGGATTCGCCTCGTCCGCTTGACGACACGCGAATCGAGATTAACTCGTGTCACACCGCACAACACCGACGACGATATTTCATTGTACACGATGCGCGCGCCTCGAGAGAGACCTGGAATAACGTCTTATAATGCGAACGATACTCCCTCTTTCTCTTTTTTCTCCGCATTCGGAGGACGTGCTGTGCAGCATTCTCCGCGTGATAAGCCGCAATCGCCCTCTGTTTATCGCCTTATGAATAAATTCTACGACGGAATGATATCGCGATGCAAATTTAACGACGACTCGCCGTGCTGGGCCGCAGGACCCCGTAGTAAAAAGTCGATTTGCAACTCGGTGAGAATTTTACGAACTCTATCCACTTCTCCCTCTTTCTTTCTCCCCTTCTCGTGGATGGAAGTCGTTCTTATTCATAGACTCGGTGATCCGCGAAACGACCGGTGGTCATCCCGCCGGGAGCAATTTGTTTTTATACGTAAACGTCGATAAATTAACGCGGACGCGAGCAGAGGTGAGAGTAACAACCAGTTGAAAATGTCGCGAGAGTTCTCGGGACGAGAGCGAGTGAGCAAGCTCTCTCTCTCTCTCTCTCTCGTTCTCGCGGCTGTTTGCAAATACATGTCGCGTTATTTGTGCGGACAGAAGATACCTCGCTGCGCGTACAATTCCGATACGATTCCATCCTGATGCTGATTACATCGCAACCCGTCCGTGTAAACACATTTCGCGCGCGAGCAGACGCGTCCAATAAACTCGACGGCTCTCTCGACGCTGTCGTCGATCGAGTCGTATTCTTCCGCTCGCGAACGGAAAAACGCAAACGTCCGTTCGGCGCGGGAGAGCCTCGTTTCCATCTTTTCAGAAGCGGAGACACGTTAAACGCGCAATGTGCGTCACGCCCCTCTCTCTCTTTTTTTCTCTCCTTTCTGTCTCCTCTCTCTCTCTCTCTCTCTCTCTCTTACTCTCGATAGCGTTCGAAATGAAAGGGGAAAACACGAGCCGGCTGATAGCGAGGCTATTATCCGTATTTTCCGCATTCTGAAAATAGCGGGATCTCGTCGCGTCGGGTACAGGAAGCCGAACGCGCAACTTTCGCGGGTTCAGCAGCGGGATTACAATGGACCGTCCACGCGTAAGCGACAATGGTGGAGGGAGGCGGGACGAGAGTGTGGCCCTTCCAGCGGCCAACGTGAAACACGCGATAAGGACGCGAATGAAATTGGGAAGCCTTGGTGCTTTGTTAGCCGCGACGACCGCTACCGAAAACGAGACTAACGACAGAGTGAATTGAAAGCGCCGAGTTAAGCGCGCAGCTTTTTCGCTCTCGAGCCGAACCAACCAACCAGACGAGAAAAAAGTAAAACGTAAAATTGCAGGGGGGATTTCATTGTTCCATCTGAATCGACGACACGCTGTTGGTTGTGGACACGCTAATGTTTCGCCGTTACACTTTCCACGGAATACACAGAGCGGAGATTGAACGAATAAACATTACGACGGTGCGCTAACCGAGCGTGGAGGAATCACCTTGTAAAACTCGCACTCGCACCGCTGCAATTTCGGGAAAGTCAAGCGCCGGTCTTCCCACACGCAGCTTACGTCTCACAGATCATTAAACAGACGGAGTGCGGCGAGAGTTCCTCGCGTTCCCACCAGGCAGCAGCACGTACAAGACCACGGGGGATTGCATGGAAGGAAACGGTTGGCAAAGGGACAAGGGGCACGGCTGCGAGTTGAACACCTTAGTCGCATAACTGGCGCGATTTGATCGGATATTAGCGCCGGTTGAAAACATCCGGGAGAGGACACGACCGACAGTTCCGTGACACCTGGAACGGTCGCGTTCCTTCCCGCGTGCGCAGCCCTTTGAGAGCGAGCGAGCGCACTCGTGTTAATGAACCGTGCGCGTCCGCGATTAATTCAGTAATGTGATGGAATTTGTAACGCGAACGGGCTCTTCAGACATTCAGTTATTCGATTATAGCAAACCTCCGACCGGGCCTCATTTTACACGCCGGTGATTTACGAGTGCCGTAGGAGTCGTGCGCGAATTTGCCGGAGCGGCAGACTGCTTCGCACGCGCGTGAGAATGTAATAACGAGGAATCGCGCGTAATTGAATCTCAAAGTCCGCGGAACGGCACGAAACGGCCGCGAAATTCAGACGTTGCACCTGACCTTTTTCCGAGTGACACACACGCGCGCAGCGCTCAAGGCGCTTACGATGCGGAGACTCACGGACGCCGGGAGTATCGCCTGGGAATATCGCTAATTGAAAAGTCCCCGTGAGATAACGAAGAACTCGAATTGTTCTTACTTAAGAATCGATTGTTGCAAAAGCTCGGCGAAACAGCTCGAGATTTCAAATAGAAACTTTGACCGCGTGTGAAACTTTCAATTTTACAATACAGTATAGGAGCTAAGGTAGCGAAATAGGTTCAATTCTAACAATATAATTTACTCTTGCTTTCACTCGGATCAAGTCTTAAATTTCCGTTTTCGCTGTTTTAGCGTCAAAATAAGTTGTTCAAGCATTATAATTAAATCTGCAGAATTAAAGGTTCAAAGGGGAAATTAATAAGTGTCGGTACCGACAAATTACTTGTCAAGTAGTTAAATTAATAAAAATATTATTTGATTCAAGAGTCTGAGAAACAGGTAATTTTGCGTTTACTTGATTCTAGCATTTTATTTTCTCTGTAGTTCCTGTGAACTAAATTCAGTTCTTAGGCCAAGAAATTCCGTTTTCTTCAAGCAAAACGCATTCGGTCTGGTCATTGTCACATTAAGTCGACCAATCTTTTTTTCTCCGTAGTCCTCGCCTTCGCAACAGCGCCGATATGGGCTCGCGTGCACCTGTGCAGGCTGCAAAGGTGCGTTGCAGCTTGCATGCAGCACACGCACGCGTCTCCGCGTCGGTGTCGTGTGCGCACACAAACCCGTTCGAGCAGAGACGCGTACACACACATACACTCGCTCGGTCGCTCGCCGTACAACAGTGAAAGGAAACCAACAAAAACGCAGCATTACGCGATTGACAGACACGGAATGCGCGCTCGCGCGACTCGATTACTCCTCGCTGGTTTTCCCTTCAATCGTCCCGCGCGAGGGCGGAGACTTATGGCTTTCGTAATATTGGAAAGTGCTCGGCGCATTGTCCTTTGCGCGACTGACAGGCAAGTAACAATGCGACGAGGTTTCCGGTGTACTCGGCGAAGCTTCAACGACGTTGTTGCCGGACCGGCGGCCGAGACGATGCGGCCGGAGAACGCGATTCCTCCGGCTACAAAGACCGGATGTTCGAGGATAAATGAAATAATGCGAACGAAATTTCCCCCTTCATTCCGCAAAAGTCCCGTGAATATCGAGGGATTTATCGGTCTAACAAAATATTGGGGCTGATGCAAAAGTTCGTTCCGTCCTTTAAAATCAAAATATATCCAGGATAAACCACTAGATTTAAGTAAATAATTAGTCTAATATTTCTCAGCAAATTTTACTTGGTTCGAGTAAATATTACTCGAATGTAGAAAAAATGCTACATTCAGGTAATATTTGCTTAATCCAAGTATCCAATATAAATTTGCTAAGGAGCACTGGAATAATTATTTATACCGTAAAAACGAACTTCTGCATCAACCCAATAGATGATTGAAAATTACTTCAATGCAACTCACTGTGATAAAAAAAATCAATTTTTTACTTCATAGTGAATATCTCGATTATAGATCGTACTATCCTTCCACAAATTATCCGTAAAAACAATAATTGATTTTTGTTTTTCTTTTATAGCGGGTTCGCTAAATATCCCGAGTTAAAAGTGAACTTTAATCACCATCGATCTGTCTTAATCCAGCCGCTACGTATAACGTATTAAGACCCGGCGGTTTACGAGTTAAACATTCGAGGACCAATTAAGCTCGTTCGATACACGTTCTTACGCGATCAATTATGTAATTAGCAGCCGGGTATTACTCTGTCTCCCACTCCGCGGGTAAAGCGGAGAGCGCCTGAATTTACGCGTCTCGTTTAAACTTGTCACGTTTTATCGAGAACGATTCGCAAATTCACTCGGCACATAATAAAATTACTCTCCTTCGTACTTTCCAACGGCCATCGGCAAGGCGGATTAATTAGCGGTCGATATTACGCAATATGCAATTGAAATCTCCGCTGAGAGATACATGCCGGATTCTAAGAAACAGCCCGTAAATTAGCCACAGTGCCGTCGTGTAGCAAACGCACGAAATTATTCTTCCTCGAATCGAGGTGGTTTCCAAGAGATCTTCGGTGATCTCACTCTCGAGATCGACACTTGCTCGTACATCACTCATACTCAACAATAAACGACCGCTACGAGGCGTGGGACAACACGCGTTTTTCTCTCGCGTTTCCACGCGATAAACTTGACCGGGACGGTCGCAGCAAACAGGTGAATAACAAAAACAAAAACTGTTAAAATTTGTCGAAAGAAAGGGAAAAAAAGAGAGAGAGAGAGGAAGAGGAAGGAATAAATTTCAGAAAGAACGCAAAGGAATAAATTTCAGAAAGCCCAAGGCTACTGTCCGGCTGAGTCATCGCTGAGAAGGCGAACAACGCGCCGATATTGTCCTTCCACAAACGCGTCCTTTCGTAACGACAATCGAACGTCCTATTCGAGGAAAAACGAGAAACTTTCTCGCATCATCGATCACTCCGTCGTTCCTAATTATTCGAGTCCAATAGCTGATTACATTCGACATACGGACTGCGGTTGGCTTCCAATCTCCACGCGACGTATTTCGCGCGCGCGCACCTGCCGCAAATAAACGAGCGATATCATCGCCACTTTTGCCCGACTTCTTCTGCGCTCGTGCGCTCCCGATCGTCTTTTTACTCGCTATTATCCGCCAGACGGCAAACTGGTTTCGGCTCTTTCGGGAGCGGATCGCGCGTATATCTCAGGTATTTCGGCGTGTTTCAGCTTTCAAAAGAGACGCCAAAAAAAAAGTATGCATGTTTAGCAGTTTTTGCTAATTTGAATAGCTATTAGCGGCAACGTACGGTCAATTCCCGGGTTTTCTACGACGCGGTAAACATAAATTACAGCGAATTGGAATGCAGATGACGTTTTATTCGAACAGTATTCGTCGAATACCTCGAGCCGAAATCTTGGTTCCACGTTGATTCTGCAAGTTCAATCCAAGAAAATCAATGAGGAATCTCGAAGCATAAAATACTATGAGACTATCGTTCTTTCTCGGTGCTAATAGTCATTTACTGCCGGTTCCTTCGTGTTGAGACTCGAAGAAGCGCTTATTCAAGAATCACTGAAGATTCGATCATTTCATTGTTCTATTCGCATTTAATCTTTGTTCTCGATTCCGAAAAGGGAATAAATTATGTACCCGAGCGAAAATGTCGAGTCGGGCAGTATCATATCCCTCGAGATTCCCCATTGGCCCTTCAAATTCGACGGAACTCGCAGTGTCAATGAGGAACCAAGATTTCAACCGGCATCATTCGGGTATACTTCCGAGTCAGCATCTCTCTCTCTCTCTCTCTCTGTATACGTAAACTTCCAAATAGCTCGCTGCGTCTCGGCGTCGTATCGACCCGACGAGCCAATTAGGACGGGACTCCCCTCGGCGCGGGAGTAGTCGCCGTCATTATTCCCCCATAGAGAGCCCGCAAAGTGGGCGAACCGGGCCCGAGGGGAAGCCGCTTCGCGGAGAAAGGCTTAGTGGTTCTCAGCGGAGCTCCTCGCGTGTTTCTTACCTGGAGCCTTGCGCGTGCCCTGGAGTAGCGTCTGAAGTAGACGTCCGAGGGCGGCGGCAGGGACGGCTGCGGTCTCCTCGCGACGTCGTTGCAGTTCTTATTCCTGCTGGTGGGCGCGCAGACCGGCGCGACGTGCCCGTTGACGACGGCGGTCATCGTCGAGGCGTTCGTCGAGCTGTTGGTGGACGGTGTATCCCGGTGGCTCTTGGTGCGCCGCAACAACCGGCGCACCGTGTTCTTCACCGTCGCGGCTATGTGCGTCCCGCCTCCGCCGCCTCCTCCTCCGCCACGTTCGCCACCCTCGTGATGATGGTGATGGTGACTCGTCGACTTGTAGTCCATCAGCTTCTTAACCCGCGTGGACGGCACCACCTTGTGGCCGCCGTCCGTCTCCGTCACGTACATCGCGGCGTCCACGTGCGGAGCTATCCTGCCGGATTTGCCGTGCGACCGCTGGACGAGGACACCCTCACCGACCGCTCTTCCCTTCCGCCCGGGAAGTGGAGCGCACCGCAGCAGCGCAGAGGCTTCACACCGCTCGATGTGGCCGAGCGGCTTTTCTGATCGGTCTCTTCCCTCCCCGCGGCGATGATCTCTCGGAGATTCGCCGGCTTTCCTCCGGCAGGCTGATAACAAGGAGCGAGCCCGAATCAGAAGTCGCTGCGCGATCGCGGTTTCATGTGTCTTTGTTACCACGTCGGGAGAGAAAGTCACCTAGATCCTCCGCTCCTTTCACAATTCCTCGGCCACGGCGATGCTCTCTGTGCGCGAGATCAGGACGTCCGGATGATTCGAGGCGCTTCTACGCGCGCTCAAAGCCGCTCGCGCGATCGAGAATTCATTCGCGGGAGAACGCGGCCGGTTCGCTCTTAAAACGATCCAGATTACTCACTGATTCCGTTTTTCCACTTCCTTCCGTCCTCCCACGAGAGATTCCCTCGATTTCCCGCTGTCTTTCCCGCGTTGACGGACGTCGGTCCTTCGGCGTGTCCTCGCGAGCGGTCGCCGACGGTCGTCGAACTCTCGGCGGCGAACGCGTTAACTTCGTGGCCGTTGCTGAACTCTCGAGCGATTTGACCCGAGACTTCTGAGTACTGTAGAGTCGCTCTCTCTCTCTCTCTCGTTGTTGTTCCGACACTATTCGCCCGAGACTACCTTCCGCGCACACCGAACTTCAACAGTCACTCTCCTGCCGACCTTTGCGCGCGCTGCGATCTGCGGGAAGCGGGCCCACGTTGGAGGGAAGCCGACGAGTGTTCTCCGAGCGCGATTCGACATTCGGGCGATTCAATCTCGCCGCAATCTCGCGAATGTCGCAACGACGGAGGGAGAGGAGGGTCCCCGGCGATCGATGACGCGGGGTATAGCGACCGGAGGCGGTGACGGCGGAACTTTACGCGGCTTCCTTCAATCGCGACGACCGGCGGTGATTAGATTTGCGCGCTCCTTTTTTCATCGGTGTGGCTTCGAACGCTCGCACGGCAACAACGACCTGCGTCGCGAGAATCCGCGAGGCGTGCAGTTGCCCGCTCGCAGGTGTTGCCGAGGTTGCCCCGGCAGGTGGACAACGCGCCGATTCTTATCGCCGGCCTCGAATATATTTCGAGCCGCTACCAGCGCAGCAACGCGAGATTTCATTCAGAGCCAATTAAGGCCCCGGCCGAAAACCGGAAAAAAGATCTGTAGCTGCAAGTATTTGCGAGAATTGGATTCAGACGCGTGTACGTTGGATCTCGCGATGCTCGCGGCGGGAATGTGAATTCCCACGAGAAGATAAGTCGAAGATACCAAATGCCCTGCGCTTGCTGCGCGAAGACACGCAAAATCTGAACCCGTGTACCGTACGTAATCCGTTAACAAGATACGAGTGAATAAGCGAATACTCAAGATGAATTTTCCCGTACGAGGACTAATTTCGTTCCGCGCTCTCCGGCTTGGTTCTTTCGCGATTTCTCACCGGTCGCCCTGCACTTTAACCGTGCGCGCGGAATCAAAACCGCATCGTACCGCCCGTTTTCGGCGTTATCTCCGACGATTCAAAGCTGGTTCCGATGATCAAAGGAGATTGAAAAGCGCCGATCTCTAAAATTTCGTCGGTAGGGAGCCTAATTGCGAGCATCCGAACGCACCTGGTGCGCTCGTTACGTTCGCCGAGACCTTAAAATTCCGCCGCGCGGAATGGACGAGATATTACGACGCGGATGCAATTAGCGGGTTCACTGCACTCGGCGGGAGAGAACCCCGGTGGAAAGTCGCGAGAGCAGCGTTACCGGGAGGGGGACGAGACGTTCGTTTGTAATTTCGGAACGTAACCCGGGGTCGTCGGCTTTCCGCGTTGTGAAATGTTAATTCGTCCCGGCACGACGATTCCACACCCGCGCGTCTCACGATAAAGAGAAGACGATAACGAACGCGCGCCCTCGTTAAATTACGCTTTAATTAGGCGCGATGTGCGAGTCCCGCGCGTGTTTCCGTTTTTGTTCCACGTACGAATAATTTGCGCGAATGTATTTTTCCATTTCGGGAAAGTGCCGAGAATGCCGCCGGGGAAGAGCATCGGTCACGCGCCGGTACACGTTAATTAAATCCAGCCGAAGTGTCACGGTTCCGGGCGGACGTGCGCGCGCGATAATGCGTCGCTCGGCGAAATAGAAATCGGTGACGTTAATACACACCGGGATCAACGCCGTGATATAACGCAGCGACGAGTACTACGCTCGTTGTCGTCGCACGGGGTGTGCGTAAATACGGGAACGCGCGCGCAGCTCGCCATAAACGGAATAATTAATACACTTCGCCACGTCCGTGGTAGGGCGCGATAAACGCGCGTTATTTCTGCGAGGCATGCGAAGGAAATTCCGGGCTGTAACGTGCAGACGCGGATCCGAAAACCTACTTTCAGCGCGTGCCTTAATTACAACTGAAGCGAACTTTAGCCGCGGCGAAAGCCATCTCTCTGTCTCTCTCTCTTTCGGTTGGCGAAGTGGAAAGCATAATATAATTAAATGAAGTTCACATCATTTTGCCTATATTAATTTTGATCGTATATTATACTCGGTGAGAGATAATCGTGCGAGCGGAAGAAATGTGGAACGAAATATGGTATATTAATTAAGAGAGAAAAAAAGTATATCGTAAGTGAAATACCGCCCGGGGTATCAAAGAGCGAAAGTATCCTCGCGTATTTCGGGCGGAGGGGGCGAATTTACCGAGATTACCGCCGGCACCCACGCCGTATTATTTTAACGCGATGGCGCAACACGCCGAATATTATTACACCCAAGTCAATCCGATGCGCGCGGAATGCGGCTCAGGACTCGTTGCGCCGCGAAAACTCGTTGTTATTTCCGACACGCTCGCACAGGCGCGTTCCTACGTGCGCGCGATCGCCCGAAGGTTATGCGCTCGTTATCTGCTCGTAACGTTATCTACGTACGAAATGAATTATATGCCGTTTTCTCCGTCGAAGAGAGACTCGCCGTCATTGACGGCGACTTGGCGATTCCTCGACAACGCCCCGAAGAGACAGGTTTACTCGATCCGGCTTCCGGTCGGGAGTCGCTTTCTTCGCGAATCTGTTTTACGATGTATCGTGAACATTTCAGCTCAATTCCTCAGTACACGGTGAAAAGAATTATATTCATACGAGATTGTATATTGCTTGCTTATAATATATATAAAAATACAAGCCTTGACTTGATACTAATTTCTTTCCGTGTACGGAAAAAAGATCGGTCGAATCAACGCGACACAACTAAACGCGTTACGGTGGAAGGAGGCGAACTATCCGGTTATCGAGAACCGATTTTGATTCTTAAGGATCCGAAATTGTTTCCATTAACCAGAACTCAGTTACGTCATGTCGCGTTAATTCGACCAATTTTTTCTCCCACGAATGAGAAAAACGACCTGAAATATCTGAAAGTATTTCAGCTTGTTCTTCCTCCTGAAGAAGTAAGCCGAAGTGTTCACAAGACGTCTGGGAAACAAATCCGCGAAGGACGCGGCACCAAATCGGAAGACATACCGAGCATTTCCCCGCACCGGAAGTGTCCAAAATATCAGAACGAAATTTATCGCGCGAGCGACCGTCTGATAAATGGCGTCTGGCGAAAATCGCTAAGACCGCGGGGAGAGAGGATATATCCATATATCCGCCGCTCGCAATATCCTTAAAACGTTCCGGCAATCATCGATTCGATCCTGTGTTCTTCCTTCTCATCAGACGCGCGTGCATTAAAAATCGGACGATAGGAAGGTTACGTAACCTCGCATGAGTCGCGAAAAGACATCGGACGTGGGAGGAGAGAGAGCTGAGCGAGTAGCGAGCTTTTCAATAACGTCCATCCATACTCGGGTCTCCGATGGCTATTATCTCGGAAAGAGGAGGAGTCCCGTAATATCCCTTTGAGTCCAATTCAATTACACTAATCACCCGCGATCGGCCGGAATCGAATGCAAAACGGTGCTTGATATAAAAGCGCTCGAGGTCAAGGTGAAATATACTTAGCTCCCGTCGAGCTTCGCTGCGCGCTACGCGCCGCCGAATTACACCACGCTGATATTTGGAGAAGAGAGGAAGAAAGAGAGAGAGAGAGAGAGAGAGGGGGGGAAGCAAGATTGATTGATGATTACCATTGTGATAGACGTCTGTAAAAAAGAAAAACAAAAGAAAGAAACGAAATCGCAACGAGTCGTGCGTGTCTTCGAATTCGGGCGACTTGTATAGGTGCGTGTTATTAAAGCGTTATGCGCGCCTTATTGAATTTCACGTGTTTCATTTTAAGATAACAGGGCATCCGCCGATAGTATTACGCCGGACGTCCGGTCGTGTCGGGAATAACGAGCGGAGATTTTCCCCGGGGCGAAGTAGTGAGAGGGTCGGCATTCCTAGGTGCGGTATGAATCATCGTTACGACGAAAAGGTGCAAGAGAACGCCGACGATTTCTATGTAAACACTCTCGAGTTCTTGCTCGAGAGCGGAGACAGATGGGGGCTCGACGAAATCGAATTTCATCGTGCTGCTGCGCTCCTACATTGTTCACCACGTATCTCCAAAATTGGAGGTATACACGTTGAAGTAAAAACCCTACGTTAATTACGTTAACTACGTTAATTACGAGGAACATTTCGAGGTGTGTACCGTCGAATTTGGACGAACTAGTACGCGATAGTACCTCCAAATTTCGAGGTATGTACACGGTAAAAAAAGTGTGAAAAAGTAAAAGTGTAAAAAAGTAAAAAAAGTTCGACCAAACTTTTTTTCTGTGTACCTCGAGGCACCTCCTAAATTCGAGATACGTGCCTTGAAATGTCCCTCGTAATTACACAAGGCTTTTATTTCAACGTGTGCCTCCAACTTTCGCGATACGCAGTTGACAATGTAACCTGGCCACGCCGCGTGTCCGATAAATCAACGATACGAGATCGCCTCGCTGTTTTATTTTACGCGATCTATCGTAGGAAGATAACCACGCTCGCGCGAGATATATTTCAGAAAGCCAAGCTAAGAATATCCCTGGTTCAGCAATTTAAAAATCACCGAGATCGCCTTGAGCCCGCGGATTAATGGAACGATATGCAAAGCCGACGAGAGAAAGATAGATAGATGGAGAAAGAGAGAGAGAGAGAGAGAGAGATGCATCGGGCGACGCATGGCGAATCGGAAATTCACTTTTGTCGTTCGTATGCGCGCTCGGCGCGACACTCAAGGAGGGAAGACGGTTTCTCGCCGCGGAGAGAAATTACAACGCGTCCTCGTGGATGTTCCAAGCGCAAAGGACAGCGTCGAGAAGTCGGTGTGTGTAAATGCGCGAGTGCATGTGTGTGTATGTGAGCGGGTCTCCTTGAGCTCGGTAGTGCATATCTCCGCTGTGCGATGCACTCTCTCTCTCTGCCTACGCCGAGCAGGCTGGGTGAGCAAGACGAGGCGGGTGAAGCGAGGTGAAGGCGAATTCCTCGATATCATTTATTCGCGCGAGGAGACCGCGGAAGAAGAATTCGCTTTTACGATCATCGCGAGCGAAGCTTCGACGGTGGGTGGTCGGCTGCGGACGACGCGCATTAAGCGAGTGAGGGGGAGAGAGAAGGGAAGAGAAAAGGACCGCAAGGAGATAACGTTGCGGTTTACGGCGATTCCGGCTCCGTTCCGATATATTCATATGATGTCAGTACTGGCAATCTATAATTCATGTTATATATGTTATAGATTCGGAATATACACGCGGAAAAGAAATCAGTCCGAAATCAATGATAAATATTTGGAGAAAACGAGAAAACCGGGGAAAAATGAGGAAAAAACGAGGTTCTTCCGAGAACTTCCAGAGCTGTAATTGGCAATAAATATTGGAACTCAGACTGTCTTTGGGGAGTGTCCCGAAATACGTGCGACCCGTAAGTGGACGATTCTACGCGAGGAAGGATAAGTCGTAATTACGGAACGAATTGTTCGCCCTCCTTTCCTTCGGGTATGGGAAGCGCGCGCGTCCGTGTCCTTTCCCAGCCGGGAAAAATCGATGCCGAGGAATGGAAAATTTCAACGACCCTGCGCATTGCCATTAACGTGGGATGATATTTATATTCAACGTTTGTTCTTTCGAGAATCGCAATGGGATCGCGCGTGCCCCGCCACGCGTCGAGATGACGGAATCGCGTGTTGACGCAATGGGCGTGTTGAGCCGACCGCGAAACATCATACCGTCACCACCCACTGCGAATGGCGAGTCTCGTACAGTCGTGTCGAGATCGTGTCGAGCAACGAACACGGCGTCAAGTCGAGACCGATGAGCCGTGATCGACTATCCAACGGACCAAAGAAATCCACGTGGCACGCGTCGCGTCCGAATTCGCACCACACGCTCTGTCAATGAATGCTCGCACGTTCGTGATTCCTACCACGAAGGACTCTCGCATTGCTATTTTATCAAAATTTATAATTCCGCAGAAACTTGCTTTCTATCTCTTCATCCGCGTTCTTTCACTCGAATTTGACAATTTAATTTTTCGTTTATTCGTTAATTAATTAGCTGAGTTAAGATGACGGTAGGTGAATTTCTTTTTTTTTATTTAGAAACAATTTGTTATTAACGGTTGTTATACATCGGACCACTCTTTCTCTTTGAGAAATTGCGCATGCACGTTTTCATCCTTTCAGGCAGCGAAAGGAATCTCGAAACTGATGAAACGATGCCACGTCCGCGAGCGTGTCCTTTTCACCGGAAAAATGCGGTCGCGGACCTTTTCGGACGGCGAGCCGTTCGCGGGATGCGCCTCCTCGTCGCGATCGTTCGACAGTCATGCCACGGGTTCGTGCGCGACTTCCTAATGCCATTGTCGTAAACGAATTAGCATATTTAGAGTTGACAGCGAAATGGAACGTTACGATCGCAACGTAGAAAAGAAAAAAAATATATATAAAAAAATTCGCAGCGGGATTTCCTTCAACGTTGCAATTTTCCGGCATAATTATTGCGAACAGACGACTATAATAAGACGGTGGCGGCGAAATAGGTTGCGTTTCATGGGCGGCCGATCGAGCGAGCGAGTTAATGAAGCCAACGGCGCGCATCACATACCGGGAGAGCCCCCGCGTCGCTCGATCGTCCGATAGATCGATAGATCCATCGTGGCCACCCACCCGGAGAAACTGGCGAGTCGCGCACGTCTCAATAACATTCGGTACGCGCGTTCGCGAAGATCCTCGCGAGCGAGCGAGCGAACCCGTTGTACCGGCGAATTAATCCTTTAAGTCACAGTTAATGTATATAATAATATACATTAACTAGGGCCCTCCCTAAATTCAGTCTTCTTTGGTGAAATAATGCTTCCGTCGATATAATATTATCAATCCGTCCTAAATGATGTTATAATCTCCGTCCTAACCCGTGAAATAGTGACGGCCAATTTTACACGGACAGAAAAAATGTCGTCGGGAACGACGATTAAGACGATCTTATAAATTACAATATTTTATTCAATCGATGTGTGGGTCCCAAAGGGTTAAAAAGCGCCGCTGAGCGCGCTGCAACGGTGACGAAGTTGCGCTACTAAGCGCGACCTTCGCGCACGCTGAGTCTCGACGGTGTTAGCGCGCTCCGACCGGTGTTCTCATGCGATTAAATCGGCGAAATTGCAAGTCAGAGTGCCAGTTTGGAGCGTGAATCGGCAAACCGGTCGTCGCGACTATGAAGAGTTCGCGCCGCCTTGTTTTTTGCTAAGCCAACGCATTCCGTAAAAACAACACCCGCATCGAACCGCGAGAATGGATCGATACAATCGCGGATAAAACCGGAGGCTTGCCCGATCGGGTCCGCGATCGAAAGATTTCTGAGTGAACGGTATCTCAAGGATTCTAGAAACGGGGCATGCCGCGGAAATCGTGTCGAATGACGCACGTTGTCCTTTAAATATAAAATTGTCTTTTAACACCCGCTGACCCTGTCATGAGGGGTCGCCACTGATCGGCTCTGTAATATGGCCACATCTCGCTAATTTACGCATGAAATGTAACCAATTGCACATATAACGAATCAAATATGCAATCAACATGGGAGCCGATGAAACGAGCTAGTGAATATATGCATCGTGAATCGCGCTTATTTACCATATCTTTAGTAATTCAAACTTCAGTTGAGCGTTGAAATAATAAATGGGAGCCAGCGTGGCAATTAACGTGTTAATCGTCTCGATTTGATACATCTGTTAGAAAAAAATTTTCACACGTTGAATTTACATATTCCGAACGGTCCATATAAATTTTCGCGTTAATTTAATACAAGGCGAACCATCACGTGGAAAAGTAACATAAGTATTATGTAAAAAAAATTAACACAAAATTATATAATATCCGTAATGTGGTGATCAGCATTGAAGTGGAAAATGTGTTATTTTAACACTTATACATGTTGAATATTGACTCGACACAAAATGGACATATAGATAACATGAACTGAATATGTTAAATTAACGCACGGATGTGAGGAATTTTACATTTTTAATAAGAACCGACTTTAACGCAAGTACGAAATGTCTTTTCACTGTGTGTACTCCTCGTTTCGGTATCACCAAGTCTTGTTTCTCGAAGCGACTTTTCACGTTCCGTTGTTATCTCTGATAAATTACGTAATGAGGAAAAAAAATTAGATGCAACCACGTTTTAACGTAAACAGCCCGAAATTCCACGAATAGATAAAATTTACTCGCCTGAGAGACTTACTAGGTAAAATTCGACGCGTTTTCCTCAGCTAGTTTAGAGAATAAGTAGTGTATATTTATCTGACGAAGGGGAATTACTCGACGAATACGAGCGACGTTCATCATCGGGTGAGTCCGCGGCCACCGGAGACCAGCGGTTGCCTCAGTTTAACGCGATGGCTGTGGCATGTCTCTGTATCTAAGAGAAGGCCGTAAGCTTGCCAATTGTCGGAGCAATGTTTACATCGCCGATATTAATATCAGCGGAATAATACGACGGGCACGTGTGCCCCCCTACTCGGCGGCGAAGCCGGGACGACGTCACCTCCTATACGCGTCACGCGAATAAATTTCCAGAGAAATCAACATTCTCCGCAAATACGTAGGGTAATATCGGAAAACAAACGCGGATTAGGCGGAGCATCGCGCGAACAACAACGTAATTATCGCCTCGAACACTGTCACCTGACCGCCGGGATAATGAGATCATTCGTGACGCGTTTTAGTTCACCGTCACTCGATCTTCCAGATTCAAAAGATCGATTTCAAAAATCACATTGAGAGAAATTATAATTATTTTCGGCCACGACTAGATGTCCTCCTTTTCACGGCTTTAACCATAAAAACGACGATACACTGCCAACCGAGCATCGCCAAAGTCGGAGGTACACGTTATGACAAAAGCTCCACGTAATTATGAAGGACAGTCCGAGGTATGCGCCTGGAATTTGTGAAGGTACTACGCGATAATATCACATTTTGAGGTGCGCGCCTCAAAATGTCCCTCGTAATTACATGGGACTTTTACTTCGACGTGCACCTCTAATTTTGGTGATACATGGCCAACAATGTAGCAACACGTCTGTAAGGTTACAATTACTGAGACACTGGAGTAACACTTGATAGAAAACAATTTCTCCCGACTACAATTCTTTCACTATGGCGACTATAGTGCTGCAGATGGCAAATATATTTTTCCCTCAGTGCGCGGTGACGTTCACGCTCGTACACTTCCGCGCGATTTTTCGTTCCCGTCGTCCGTAGCGCGGAAATCACGAGCGCGCAAATGTGCCGCCGCAGTGTGGTGCAACGAAGTCGGCGAGGGAAGCGGAGAAAGAGAGAGAAATGGTTTGCGGAACATGTTCTCGCCGGAGTGACATTAGCAGAAGCCGGCCAGATGGGAAGTCAGCCTGCGAGACAGGCCGCATATCGGAGTAACGAAAGTTAGACACATACACGCGCGCACGCACTACACACGCACACTGCGCGTGCGCGCATGCAATGTGTCGTAACGAAATCACACGTGTGTCGCGGACGAAATACGTCGCGTATGCGCGCGTGGCAAGTTCAACCGGTCTATCCGGGCGGATTTGCATAGTCTCGTAAAACGCACGTGGAAAAAAAATCCGGGCGATCGCGCATCGATAAACGCGGGGTGTGAGTGACACTCTTCATTACAGTGATTAATTGATCACGCGTTCTCTCTGTATCCTCCGTACCGTTCGACACCGAGTTCCACCGAGGAGAGATATGAAGACGACGAAAAACGGAACGGGGAGGAGCGTGGAGAGAGCCCCCGCAGCTTCGCAGAGAGAGTCTCGTCCGCACACACACACACGCGCGTGTCTCCCTTCGCTGGCACGATATCCCGCGACGTCAATCGACGTCAATTCGACACACGTACGTCGAGGTTGCGCGAGCGAACCGCGTGCGAGACAGGGAGGTAAAGAGAGGCCCCGGTCGTCGTGGCACACACAGCACCGGCTGGCTCTCTCTCTGTGTTGCTCGATCGCGAGTCTCGTGCTAACTGAGCGCGCCGTGCGGCGACGGGGACACGCGAGCTCTCTTCGTTACTGGATCTTACCAGCGAGCGCGATACGCTGCTCCCGCTCGTCCGTCCGCCCGCGTCCCCGTGTGTGTGTGCGTGACACACGCGTACATACAGATGACACGTATACACACGTGCCCGGCGGAAACCTCGTTACGCCTGACCTCTCTGAGGTCGCCGCGAGTCGCTCGTGAATTGATACCGATATCGCCTCGAGGTCGAGAAGGCGATGTAATTTTGATGAACCCCTAAGAAACAATCTTCCGTACGTGGCCTGTTGTCTTCACGTGACTTAAGGAGGCGGGAGGAGGGCGAGAATTAACGAGGATAGAGACCTGTGATCCTCGAAAGGCGAAGATTGCGGGCGTTCTCGCGCGAATACGCCCGATCAACCGGTTGAAACCGGTGATGAACGCGCGATTGTTTTTGGCGATGAGACCAGCCGCGAGATTCGCCACGACCGCGATCTGCAGTTTTGGCCGTCGCGGCAAGAGCGATCCTCCTGTTTCTTCCCGATGAGAAAATCGCGGCAATTAGCGGAAGACACGGTTTTCCCCAGGTTTTCCGAAGTAGAAGAACTCACCGACGAAACGCCAGTTTCCAGCCCCCATTTGCGCGTACACGAGGAGAGCGTCTCTCTCTCTCTCTCTCTCTTTTGACTCTCTTTCGCAGTTTTTCCTTTCTTTTATCGGCACACCCGTGACACGATAATTGCGGTGTGTATGTGTGTCGAGGATGAAGGAACCCCGACGTGTTTGCAAACGACGACGTGATAAACCGCCAATTTGCCGGCGGTTGTCTTCGGGACGCAACGATAATCAGACGCACGACAAAAATAGCACGCATGAAAGAGTGCGCGTGTGTGACACACACGCATGTACATCGAAAATTGTTTTCCGAGAAACGATCGATCCCTCGGCGCGTTTCACAACGGCGCGTCGTTCTGTTAGTCAGCCATTGTTTACGCCATTGCAACGCGCGGCGACGTTCTTAAAAATGTTTCGCGCGCGATCGGGAGTAGATCAGGAAAATTCTCATGCTGCACGCCCATGGTGATCCACGGGGGTTTAACCCGCCATTTCACGCGGGTTAAACACCGCACAGTTATAATTGATTCGCCTACAAAGTCACGGGGTCGGAAAATGCACGAGAAATCTCTCAGGACACAATTACACGCGCGCCCGAGTTACGGAGGCGGCGCGCGCGTTTGCGTAACACGCAGCTGCGGGCGCTGGTGTGCGCGTCTCTGTGTTCCTGTATTCCCGCAGCAACACCTTTCGCGAGCCTCGTATCTTTCGTGAGGTGAGACGTGAGGTGCCGGATGGAAAAACGGACGAGAGGATCGCGCGGAGATATCCTCGTGATTCGAGCGGGTTTACCGTCATTACGTGCCGCGCACAATTAAAGTAGCGATCCATCAAGCGACGTGACGCGTACCAGATAACCCCGCCGACTTTTAAGACCGCCGATTGGAGATTTCTGAAGCCGTTAAACTGCGCGTTTACGCACGCACGATGGTAGGAGGGCAGAACGCGGTGTGTACGTGCACGAAGAACGTGGACACGCCATGATAAAACTTCAATAATCTGCGACGTTTGCGAAATTCACGAGCTAGAAAAACACAGAAGCGGTCTCTCCCGCCGCTGTATCTGATATAGTTACAACACGCACGCTCGGTGATCGACATTCGAGTATTTCGGAGAGGAAACGGCCGCCGTAGTTTTCTGCGAAAAATCCTATATCAGTTTGCAACCCAACCGAGAGGAAATTCTGACGCTACTTTGACGCCCCTGAGAAGAGTTCGCGCCTATTTAGACGGCCTACTGCTTTAATTACTGTCTTAACTCTCACAGTATCATAAAATCCAAGGTTTAACATAGGTTCCTTCAGATTACTGACTCAATCGCGAAGCGCTGGTAGATTCGGTCATTGCGAACAACGACGCATTGTCTTCGACCTTTTTCTCTCTCTCTCTCTTTCTCTCTCATTCTTTCGTTTTTTTTACTTCTCACCTGGCCGAGCACACCGAGACAACGCGTGGGTGTGTTCGCGTATTTACGCGTGGATGCCGCGTACATTTACGCTCGCCCAGTCGAGTGAATAGAATTTAAGTACGCCGCAACCGCTCCTAGATGCATTCGTTGCACAACGAACGTATTTAGAGAGACAGAGATAGAATGAAAGAAAGAGAGAGGGAGAAGGAACGAGGGAGGAGCGAAGGAGAATATCGGGGCAAAGAGGCGGGAGGATAGAGGTTGGCAGGGCAGAGGATCAGAGAAACGGGCGGACGGATCCATTAGATTAATTGACTTTGGGAATTGATGCATGCAACATAAAGAGAGAGAGAGAGAGAGAGAAAGGCGAACCTTTGCAAGAGTGGCCGCCGCACGTGGAGCTACTCCGTAGATTTTAACCCTCGAATGGACGCGTTTTATTTCACAAACACCGGCCGGCCACTTGGGATAAACCCGCCGCAGTTAGGATCTTTTACTCCTCTTGGTTTACGGCGGTCAACATATCGAGCCAGGAATAACGCGCCGTCTCGTGGTAAACATCATCCTCCGATGATATATACGTCGGCCTCCATCCGGAATTCGTAAATATTATTTTAATTTTGTTAATGCACGCCCGTCCCGGACACGAAAACCCGTTGAATCCAAATGGAACAATGCAATGTTGAGCGTCTAATTCGATTTAACCGTTTTACGTACTCGCGACGGGGGCGATTTCCGAGGGATTTCGCAGTTTGCGGTTCGGCGTGAAATTTATTTAACGGGCGATCGATACGCGTTTCTTCTTCTTCTCCCCCCCCCCCCCNCCCCCACTTTTTGCTCTTCGAACGACGCCTAATCGACGGGCTGCTATCTGGGAAATTGAAGGAGGTTCGGAGTGGAAAGTTCGGGTCGTAACCTTCGCTTGGAAAGTTTCTCGGAGACCAGGGCGCGTATATCGCCTCGCGGTAGAAAGTGATGTTACTCACTCGCGAGGAGAAAATGCGCGCATCCCGGCGCGCGATAGCACGACATTGAGCTCTGGTCGCGACAATAACGGGCTTAATAGAAAAACTGTCAGGCCATGTGCATGAAGATTCATGGTCATTAACCTATTTGCATCACCAACGATCTATCACGTTAACGATCAATTGCCCGGTGGACCATGCAGTCGGCGGTTTCGCTGCTTTCAAATTGCATTATCGCCGATACCAATTGATTAATATTTTTGCCATTCACGACTACCGTGTGGATTTCGCGCCGGCGACGGTGGAAATGATCTCGCGTACGCCGCGAAAAATCACACGGACGCGAGTCAGCCGGTCCGAGTACTTCGAATCGTGCTTGCGTGAACTTCGCTTCTGTCAATCGTTGCGTTCGGTCGGTACGGCCGAGCGATCGCGATGAAACTTTTCGCGCGCATCCTTGACACCTTCTCTTTTTATATCCACGGAGAAAATCAACCTAGTTAATGCCCGATAGTTACGGGAACGGCAATTAGAACTACGTTCACAGCCTCGGCCAGCTTTACTCGTCGGTCAACGTGCAACAAGTATGGCGGAGCTGTGGAACGTTGTAACGTTGAGGGAGAAAAAAAGTGCGATCGAAAATGATACGATACGCGTCAGCGAGAGTGCGATAACGCGGTATGATGCGTGCAAGAAAGAAACTCCCAGTTTGTGCACTTTGAGCGGGTGAGGATTAACCCAATTAAAATCTGGCCGTCGATTGCTCAATCGATATTTAAAGCGCGACCGTCGCGCGCGCGTTGATTTGAACACAATGCGCGTCGCAGACCGCTGGATTCCGCGTGTGATGTAAACGATTTTGCATAACGCACAATGCGGCGGTTGTCAGACGTAAGGTCGAGATCTTAACGAGGCTTTAATAGCGCGCCTCACTTCCGCAAGTTAGGTGAGTAAAATAAGAACGATTCCCCCAATGACGACTGCATGGTCGAAGATTTCATGCATACAGAGAAAGAATGCTAGAATCAAGTAAACGTAATTACTTGCTCCTCAGCCTCGTGAATCAAATAATATTTTACCAATTTAACCGTTTAAGGATAAGGTAGAGTCAAATTGACACCATGGCTTCATTTATCTTATAGCGTGTACGCGCTGTTTCTCTTCTTAAGGAATGTTTCACGCTACTATTTACTTCTTTTGCTTTTGTTCATTGATTCCATGAAAAATGAACGAAACAGAGCATGGATTCAACCCCACTTTCCTGGATACGTTGAAAATCCATCTCAGAAGATTAAGTATATTTAAATAGTTTGTAATAAATGCTTCCTTAAATGCAGTAATATTTTAATTTGTAAAGTAATTACTAAATGTAAATGTAAAATGGCTCTAAATTAAAAAAAATATTTCCTAGAATTATGTAATATATTTTTCTTTTCATTGAGAGAGAAAGAGAGGAAAAACCTAGTGTGCGTGGTTTTAAATTTAGACTTTTCCGTCCAGTGAATATTTTTAAAAAATAAATTCTGATATTTCCAATATTATGAATTTTATATTGCAATTGTTTTAACATACAAATAAATGTCTACTTATACAACGAATGACATATTACATTATATATAGTCACTCATATTTCTAAATTTAATATTTGTCAAGAAGTATCAGAGTTATTTACTTAGATCATGTAAATAATATTACTTGAACGATAGCGTTTATTTTTTCGGTGTACAAGATGAAATGTAAATAAAGATGCAAATACGAGCATAAGTGACGGCAGTTAGATCGAAAATACATGCAAGCGTATTTGTCGGTTATATAACGCGTATCTTTCCGAAATATAGCGGTTTTCACTCCTCTCGTTACTGCCGAATGAGCCCGTTACGCGTCTCTTCCGTATTGCTCCTCCGTTTGTTACATTACATCAAGAAAAGCGATAAAAGAGAGAGAGAGAGAGAGAGCACAATTCGTCCGCGAGCGCGAAGAGCTGATTTACGGCTGAGAATCTTATGTCAAAACATTCCTCAGTTTACGCCGATGACGTAAGTCGAACGTTTTCCAGAAACTGTGCTCGTGCCTTCGCACCTGGACGCAAATCGGTCCGGCAGAGATCCAAGTGATTTACGAGACACGCGCGCGATGGAAGGAGGAAGAAGCCGCACGAGGCCTGCGAGGATGATCGCCTTGATAAATCAGTTTTCGCGAAAGCACGATGCTGACGATCGACGGAATATATCGTCGGGAACTGTATCGGCCTCGTCGTCGGGGACGCAACAAAGTGCGAGGCGGGCGCGGCTTTAACCTTTAGCATTTTGCCGACTTTGCCCGCCGGACAGATATTCGGAAATACGCGCGCCCTCACGAACCCGTCGCGTATACATTATGCAAGAGGATATTCTTAGTGGGTGCGTCAGAAGGGATTCTCTTTCACAGTGGCTGTTTTGTCGTCCCGGTGTCATCTATATCTCGGATCGTCGTGACGCCTTTCCGAAGCCTGTCCGAGAGAGATTTACAAAACTGCTCTGCGCGGATCACCAATCTCGAATCCTTTATCCGAACGGCCTCTTTGAGGTTCTACGTTACACGCGCGCGTCATCCTTTATTCCTCCGCCGACCCTTACGGAGGGCTTCCACTTTGCTATCTTTATTTTCTCGCCTAGCGCGTTATCGGCCCATAAAGGTCAGGTTTCTCCCCCGCCGAAATGTATATTCGGTGCGCTTTTGCGATATCGATCGCGGCCCCGAAGTCCGGGGCTCTTATCTTCGATGAAATTTCCGGGGGTACGGCCCTGCGCAACCGTGGATCCAACGGTACGCACGGACGCAGGACGATCTGCATATGTATGTATCGAGCGACGACGCGATTCGTAGCGATGACCTTACGGGCTGGTTTGTTCTCTCCAAACGGACGGATCTTTCCGCTCGATTCGTGAGTCACGTGCTTGGCGCGTCTAGACGCGTCGGCTAACTCCTTCTTTTTTTTTCTTTTCCGTGGAACTTTCGAAGCCCCGGTCGTCGTGGCCGCTGCACAACGCGCGGCATTCTAATAAAACTTACGCAAGGAGCGAGCAATGATTCACGAGCTAGAATATCGCTGGCATTATCGTTGCCAGCGTTACCGTTAAAATAACTAGCGCGCGGGCTGGACGCTATGATTAGCACCTCTCGACTGGAGGCACCGGTTAATTAATTCTGTACCAATGCCCCCTTTTAACCCTCGAGCACCACGCACAGTGTTTCGCGCACGACACGCCCGCGATGTCACGTGGGTGTTCGATTCGCCCGGTTGTGCGAGCGATTCGTCGCTGTTCGTGATTCTGATTTAATTCGAATTTCAATCGTCCTCACGCTACGAGGAGGGTGTAGTCATCGTCTTCGCGAAGAGCGACCGGCTACACCGTTCGAGGGAAATTTGATTGCAGCAACGGACGGATTGCGAAATGCCGATTGTGGCTTCTTTCAACGATAACCCCGAGTGGAATGTTCCAGAAAATTATAAATAGACGACACGTTACTTCACACAACGATTACTTCGAAAGAATCCGATTAAGTATTTACATTTCTGTGAGCTAGGGTTGATATAGAACATTAGGTAGAGGGGTGTATGTATTTATAGATTTAAATATATGTGATTTGAAAGCGTGATGTGATTTTATATATAAATATAAATTATGTATAATATATATGAATGTATTAATAAATTGTGTGTTTCATAATTCAGGCAAGTTCTTTCAGGCATAGAGATGCTAATCATAGCGTCCTGATCCTAAACGCGTTTATAATCTCACACACGCACATACACAGCCTCAACGATATCCACATATATCCGGGAGATATCACGCGGATCATTAAGAAACCATTTTTTTCTCGTCTATCTCTCTCTTTCTCTCTCCGTTTTCGCTTTTTTTTCACGAGCCGAAATTTCCACACGATTACACCCGGTGGCGTTACATCCACACACCCGTGTCCCTTCTTCGGCCATCGAATAATCGATCCGCCCGACAAAGCGTAATTGTAAACTGACCGAAAATATCCTTGGCAGTGAATTAACACTAGGATTCGCCCGCGATTGGCGGCAATAAGAACGAGCGCGTGCGGAATTCTCGCGGCGACAGAGTCGCGTCATGCTAATCACATTGCTCCCCTCCTCCCGTTCGAGCATGATAAACGGCCAATTTATCCTCGTGTGTACCGACCGCGTAAATCTATCTTTTTTTTTTCACCGTCTTCCAGTCATCAATCATTAGTCGAGAATCGGTATCTTCCACTTGACCATATGACATCATTGCGAGCGTGATATCACCGCGATGACCAGGAAAACCTGGAAAAACGGGAGGCAATACGGTAGCGTCGCGCGCACGTGAACGCGATTGCATAATCGCATATCTCTCTCTCCTTCCTCCTCTCAACGAATCTCACAGCTGCGAAAATACCGATGTTTCCTAAAGCAAACGATTCCGTTAACGAGCAGAGGATGAAAAGAAAGCGGGACGACCGCAAACGCGGCGGTTCCGCGCGAACATGTTTTTCCGCGAAGATCTTTTCCGAAATTACGCTCGAACGGTTATTTCCTCTCGCTTTTTCTAAAAAGCGTTGCCATGGCACGATGTTATCTCATCACGTTCGTTCCACGGTTTCTAGTTTTCGGAGCTCTCCTCAACTGAGATTTCCGGCCGTTTACAACGACTCATTACTTTCCGACGCGGTATTAATATTTCCGCCGGAGGCTTTTATCGACGCCGAATTGCAAAACTTCGCGAATGGAAGGTGTCAGTTTTTATACGCGTCTATCCTCGCCTTTCTTCACTCGTCGTACGACTATTCTTCGGCGTAGAAATAAATGAACCATTCTTATTTTTTGTCAGTTCGTAATTACGAGGGTAGATCGGAATGTTTCTAGAACGCAAAAGATGGTGTTGCAGGCACGTGCCACTGACGTGTATTGAAGGAACTATCATAAATTTTCAGACAGGTGACGCATACAATAAAACTGCGACAGTCAACCGAAGTAGGCAACTTTTGGTTATTCTTAATCATAGAAAAAAATCGAATAAGAAATAAACGCCGAATTAGACGGAGTTCATGGTGAGAGTCTGCTGCTTCATATGCAACGATTGCAATCGAGCTGCTGAATTTAAACGCGGCCGTACAAGCTGATCTGAAAAAAAAAAGGTTGGCTGGAAAGAAATTTTTATTAAATATTGAAATCATCCGAGCTGTAGATGGATATTTCGAGGATTTAGACAGATTTTATTTTACTGAAAGATCTTGAAAAGCGTTGAATTAAATGCATCGATCTCAAAGGAGACTATGTTGAAAAAAAAAATATGATTTTGCCCAAGAAACGGTGTTTTCTTTCCAGTTCTAGAAACTTGCCGATTTATCTACGTGTACCTGTTTGAACCACAAGAGAAATACCGTTCGACTTTCACGTTTAACGTTTCCAGTGTCTTTTCCATTCGGCTGGGGATTTGCCCTCGCGAACGCGAGCTTGATGATCGGAGCGATCTTGCGTTTCCCGTTCTTGCTTTCCAGTTTCCGCGTATAGCAACGCTCGTATACCCACGCAGAGCCGGCCTGTTCATAATTCCTCGGATCGGGCTTATCGTTGCAAAATATCGGCTGATCCGTTTAAACGCGGCCGTCTCTCGAGATTGGCACTTTCGAAACTGAATGGAACGAGGTTTTACGATCGACCGATTCTCGCGAAGGCCGTAAATCGGCGAACTGTATCGCGTACAAAGAAATGCCGGCGAAAAAAAAAGAAAAGAAATAGAAAAACCTACTCCGTAACCGCTCACTTTTGGGTGCAATTTCTTTCCCAATCTTTCTATTAATCGTAATATAACACTGTGATCTCTATCGTTAAATATCTCGTAACCAGCCGGTCCGACCCGTACTAACGCGGCAAGCGGTCGGGAGGAAGTCGTGATTTTTGCGACGCTCCGTACATGGCAAGAATCGAGCTTTCCTCGACGCGGTGCGGCGGAGCGCGAACAGCTGCGGATAACGCCATATATACGATGGCCCGCTTTCGTGATCGAACTGCAAAGCGCAATTCAGATGGAACGTTATCTCTCTGACAGGTTAACGAACAATCCCTCCAGTTATGCGTGCTGTGATGCGGGATTTTAGATAATTTCCCTTCCTGGATGTGTCCCCGAATATTTACGACGCGAACAGAGAACGTCTTTCGATATATAACGTTGTACAAAATATAAAATAGCGATGTCGCTATTCATCAGCATTGATAAATCGTAAATCAACGCTGAGAGAGAAATATTTCATATTTGCGGCTATAATCATGACAGTGAAAGAATTATAGCCAGGAGAAGCATTTTTATGGTAAGTTTAGTATCAGCGATAATAAATCTTACGTGCATATTGCTGCACAGAGAAACAGGTTTCTTTGGATTTAATATACGTGTTTGTTCGACTTGAGTTTGTTTAACAATTCATGTTTAAGCAACATGATTTAATACGAAATATTTCGTTTGTTGTTTATTATATGTTTATTATATGTTGTGAATTATAATTAATTTGAATCGAATAAATTTTAATTAACGGCCGAACACTTCGGTCGCTACTTCATCCTTATGGGTCCGAAATATACTGATCTTTGCCTTCCGATTAAATTGTAAATTCTCAGAGCTTCGTTGGTTTTTATTTTGAGATTGATAAAAACCAAAGGCATATGTGTTCATCACGCGGCACACACCTGACATTTAATTTTTGCGCACAGAGACTCGAGGATGCGGGCTACTCAGTGGTTTTATGCGCAAAATAAAATTGTGTCGAGAACTGTCCGGTAAGCATCGTGCGGGTTACCGTTCCGTCTGAACGAGGCTTAAGATCGACCACGGCACGTCTCGTAGGTGGAAGTCGGCGACGGTTCGCCTCGAAACAATCGACCACTCGTGCTCCTCGGGTACGGCCGGAGCGACACTGCGCGCGGAGGACAATAGATCCTCGGGTTCGATCGAGGATGCCATTTATGGCGTCCGCCGCCGGCAGCCGTCCCTGTCCTCGAGCAGCTGTCCCGCACGGTTTTGCGAATGCATAAACGCGGCTGCCCGCTTGCATTGGTAGTTCGACACTTACCGCCGGTTGAACGTCTGTCGGCGTGCGTTCCCCCGGACAGGTCGATTTCGAAACGAGCACGCCTCCGCGTCGATAATAGCCGTCCTGTGTATCGGACAGCCGCAAAAATTCGACGACGCCCCGGTTCAATCGCGCGGGCGGCCTTAAACGTAATCGCGCACGGCGACGCGACTATTGGTAAGGAGCTACGTATTGCCTAGCATCGAGAAATTACAATCGGAAATAGACAAATATAAGGAATATCGCGTAATCGGACGCGTAAATTACACGCTCAGCGCATCAAAAATTAGTCCCTTTGAATTTTGTGACTGCGATTGTCGTCCTGTGTCGTACAGATTCGCGAACTTTCAAGAATTTTATTCTAAATTCGACTAATTTCATTTTTTACTTTATTTTCATAGAGGAAGAAATTCTCTTTGTCATTACGAGCGTCTTATTAATATATATCTTTCTTTAATATATATTTTTTTCCTTAATATATATATATGCGTAAGAGCTGTCCAAAAACGGAAAGTCCTTCCTCCGCGATAATATTATATCCGGCAGAAGGGTGCAATCAACCGATTGCACCGATAAGAAAGATCGACTTCATCCGGCGAACATATCGGCTCGGCGACGTCACGAGCGGCTGATAAAACGACATTGCGAGTCTTTGTTTTCCCTCTCGTGTTACGTCAAGTCGAACGGAAAGACTGCGATCGCCATCTGGCGTACCTTTTCGCAACGCTCGAAGCGACTCTCGCGAAACTCCACCGGTAGCGCGAAAGCAACGTGCACATTCCGACATCGGTAATTGTTCTATCTAGCCGTTATGTTGCACTTCGAGCTACAGATTGCAACCAGTGCTGCGGCTGAACGGACCAGCGTCCGCAATTGTTCGAGATACGAGAAGTGTTTTCTTTCACATAACGTTAAGGTATGTACACGGAGAAAAATTAGTTTCCCGGCATGGCAAATTTTGTGCTGTCGCGGTAAAATCTGTCAGTTACCACGTGGACAGCAAAACGATTTATTAACCCATTTCGGAGGAGGCTACAAAAATATTGATATTCATAAAATTTAAATACCGTTTTAAGATAATTGAGACCCAAGGAATTCAAAAAACCTAATATCAGAATTTTCCGACCAACGTTTGCCGCGGAAAATAGTCGGAACATCTACCTTGAGTGACACCTGGCGTACACCTGGTGAATCATATAACGGGAATCATTTTCGACGATTTGAACTTTCGGTAGTACTTTCGGTAAGATCTCTGATTCTCATAAACCAAATTGGCTTTTATAAACGGAAATTCCGTTTCCATCAATAAAAACGCGTTTGTCTAGTTGTCAGGTAGATCCGACAAACTTATTTTCCAGTGTACAGTAGCAATGACGGTTCTGCTACAACAGTAAACTTATTTTTCTCCGTGTACATGAAGAGAAAATAAAACATACATTAAAGACTGTAACAATATATAAATCGACGAGATTATATTTTCTAATTTAAAAGTCCCAATTTAGAATTTTTAATTTAAAATTTATTCGAGTGATTCCGCCAACTTAGGATTAACATGAACGAGCGTGAGGAGGAGTAAAATGCGCTGAAGTTATGCGCGTCGAGATCTCTCGTGATGCTCGCGGATTTACCGTACATTTCAATTCAAAGCGACGCGCGCGTTGCGAAATTTGAGAGCGCCGCGTCTTCCTCGACGCGACACGTGCGCACTAATATTTATCGTTAACGCGGTTATTAATTACGCGCGTTAGCACGCTCGCGTCGCGCGTCCTCTCCGCCGTGACAGAGAAGTTTCCCCGCGCGATACGATCGTGAAAAATTTTCAACCGGCACCGCCGCAATTAACCGCACGCCGTGACGCGTTGCAGCACCTAAAGGCATGTCCGTCGTCGTCCGTGCCGTGTGATTTTCAATGGGATATCATTACAATACCGTAGTGATTTCACGCTAATAAACGTATGCACTCGATATCTGCGACAATTAGCGTTAAATGCATCATCGAGGCCTCGGTTTCTTTTCCTTTATTATTCTTTTTTTACCGCGCTTAACGACCACTTTCGTTTATATTCTCGCGCCGTCGGAATTATACAGCCGCTGAATGGAGTGCAAATTGCGAACGGGTACGAGCAAAAACGGGACCCTTGCGCGACATCGCTGGGAAATCGCGAACGAGGAGTCTGCATTGAAAGAAAACAGTGCTTCATTCAAGTAAATATTTGCTACGGAGCGTTGGAATAAAGAACGTGGCACGTAGAAAAACGTAAACAGTAAGATTTAAAAGCAGTGAGAAGATTGACCAACCAATTAGTATATTTCTATAGAATTATGTATTCCAAAAGACGATAGTAATATTTATATGTGTGTGTGTGTGTATGTGTGTGTGATGATAAATTTGGCTTTAAGCAGAAATAACTAGAAGTTCAACCAGTTATTTCAATCGGATTTTAACCAATATATTTCTTTAAGTTTACATATTTCATAAATGTATTTCATTGATTGGCTGATAAATTTCCTTACTGCATACGTTTTCCTTGCCATCCGCTTAATTATTTCACTTGAATTAAATAAATATTACTTGAATAGAGCACACTGGAAGAAAAAAAAGTGTTTACATTCAGGCGATATTAACTTAATCTAAATAAAATAATTACTCCAATGTTTCTTAGCGAATATTAATTTTAACAGAAAACTTTCCTTCTTCAGTGTGCGAACCGGCGAGTTTTTGAGCCCGTTTCGCCCCTTGATCGCGACTTTACGGTCGACCTGTCGGTCGGTCGGTTCGCACTTCTGTCGCTCGGAAATCAATGGCGTGCAAGTGGAACGGCTGGGAGTGCATTTTCAGCGTCGAAAAATGCGTCGGCCTCTTAAACGTCGGGGAACGACGGTGACCGAGAAAAGAGCGCGAGTACGTGATCGGCTTGCGGTGTGTGCCGACGGCACACGCGAGAAACCACGAGCCGGCGGTGCCATCGGTGTCGTCGCGCATCGTTCGTGGATGCGATTTCGCGTTACCGTCCGGATAAGCCCGTATCGATCGGCGGGAGCGGCGAGCGGACCGATTATTACCGCTCGGGTGAGCCTCACCGTGACAGTTCGACGTCGCGAGGCGAACGCCGGTTAAATGTGCCAGCTAGTGCCGGGGTTGCATTGGCGAAATGCCGCGGACTAAATCCGAACGATTATAAGCGACATTCGAGAAGAGATCATACCGCTAGCACGCGCATTCTACGCCCTAGATGGATATCGTCGACGGAGCGGCACGGCTATTAGAGATGCGCTTTTTTCCTCTCTCTCTCTCTCTCCCGTTCGTCCGATCTTTGTCTCGAGGCGATGAACTCGACTTTTTTTTTTACATTCTACGCGCGCGGAAACCGCGGGCAAGCGCGATAATATTATTAATAGAACACGCATATCGAACGAAAGAGAGCCCATAACCGTATTCGCCGCGTATACGGGGTTTTGCGTAATCGCACGACCGTTCCGAATGCGCAATTAAAATCGCGATGCCGGAGATTAGAGAGTTACTTCGCACGTCGACGCCACCAGTCGCTGCCGGCGCGCCGAGACGGCTGTAAGTTCGAGCGCGGCGAGCGCGTGCAAGGATAAATCCGGCAAGTTTGATCTTATATTTATCCGCATTTCTCTCGACGGGTATGCGGTCCCGCAAGGCCGTCGCTACATTTGGGTCAGTCATAATCCAGCACCCAGCGCGAAAACTGGATACCTCTCGCGACTGCGTTATCATTATGTCCGCCTCGAGAGCGTCCAAGAAGGCGATCGGGGCAAGGTGAACCGGGTGAAGGAACAGGCCTGCTCTCTGGTTCATTGCTGAATTAAGCCCCATCGCGTACGAACGCGGCCTGATGAAAGACCGATGGAGGGACTTTTCCATGATCCGCTCTCGTTAGCACAAAAGAAACCGGTACTGGTCGGGAAATACGGACGACATGCTTGAATTATCAACGTTTATTACTCACCATGACTTTAATCAGAAGCGCTCAGAAAAGAAACGCAATCGAGCTCAAAGATCAATACCGTCATTTATGATATCCCGCACTGGGAGAAAAATAAAAAAATAAAAAAAAAATACTTATTCGGTGGGCATTTAGATTTACTTATACCAATATATGTATTTTTGCTGAGAGAACATTTTTCTCAAGTGAAAAAATACACATTTCCTTAAATTTGTAACTCTTCGCGCGGAAGCAATTGTTCGTATACTTAAATAAAAAAAATCTAGATTTGAGTAAATATGTTGTTAGTATCCATCGAATAGATATTTATGTATTCGGATTTTTTTCTCAGTATAAGAAAAAAATGATTACGGATGAACGGTGCCATGTGAAAGTAAGTTAACCTAGAACATTCCGGGAAACGGGGTTTTCTCGCGCGAGAAAATTTTGAATTTTGAAGATAACTTATATGGGAACTGTTACTCGGTACTACGACAGACTTTTGCGACTTTCCCGCACGAGACACCATTTTTACCACAGGTCGGCCGAATGCCGATTCATCTTTCGAACGTCACCCGTCACTTCGCGCCCGATCTCTCTCGCGCGTTAGAATTGAGCTCAATGAACAATTACGGTGTGTACTGTGCAGAAACGGTCGTCATCCACGCCGGTGTCGCGTGGCTCGTGTACGGGAGAAAGAGCGAGAGAACGAGATAAATAGAGAGAGAGAGAGAGAGAGAGAGACGACGAGGGGCAAAGAGAGAAAGAGAAAAAGACCGAGAACAGTCGCGGGTTAAAGCCGCTTGTGCACACATGACGCTCGCGAACGACTCAGCGCCCATGCAATTCCGCTTGGCGTCTAATTGATCGCGATTGGACGCGCGTCCCATGACGAGACCGGTATTGCCGGCATGCATCCGAGACGCGAGAAAAACGGATGTCCCGGACGCGTCGTTCCAGCGTCGCTTCCCGAACGACATAACAGCAACCACCGATCGTGCGTGATGTGACGTTTTCACGATACGTAAACAACGAATGGTCGTCGGCATCAGTAACGCGACGGTTGCAAGCAGCGGAAATTGTGCCGAAGAAAAATGACCAGAGAGAGAAAGAGACAGAAAGAGACAGAGAACACCGTAACACCGCCGCCGTTCGTTACGTTTCGCGGCCAAGCGACGTTCCAGCGTTTGCACGTTGATCTTTGATATATCGTGTACAAAATTACTTCATATGTACGACGTGATGTCTATATTGTTCTGTGTTTCTGTAACATTTTTATGACAGTCTTTCTTGCTCTCTCGTTCTTAACAACAAAATTTCCCGACAACGGTTTCGAAACGAATTTTCCTTGACCTGAAATATCAAGGCATCGAGGAGTTTTCCGAGTGATAGGCGCTATGCAGTTCGTGTAAACAAGGACTGTGCTAGATAAATTAATCTATATTCCGCACTTTCGAAGTCTACGACGGAAAGGATGGAAAATCCATAATACGATAGTTAAAAATAATACAATAAGTTTGAACCCCACGGAGAGAGGGCTTGCACGGGGGGATTACGCACGTGTGCTGGCAGCGGAGAGACCGTTATCATAATTTTGTATGCTTACAAAGTAGAGTACTTCCGAAGTACGATATCCCGGACTGACTCTCGTAAAGGATATTTACGAGAGCACTCGGAAAAGTCTGCGAGTCATATTTATCCAGCAGGACTCCCCGCTAAAAAGTCGCCGTAAGAATATTTTCGAACGTTATTCCGCGCCCTTTCCTTTCCCTCACCGTCTGTCAAAAAAAATATATATTAAAAATTTTACTTCACAAAATTCTTATAAATTATATTTAAGTTATATCATTCCTCTGCATAAAAGTTGCTTTTTCCAAAGCGACAATCGATCGATCTAATGGGCCTGCCATCACATTGTCTATTCTGTTCGCGTGACAAGGAAAAGTGCGACGCGTCCATTCGATTTTCCACGGTGAATGCGTCATTAATGACGAAACGCAATTGCCGAAACTGCATTCGGCAGATGCGGTTAACGCGCGCGTCGTGATTTACAGCCTCTATCACCGATTGGCGGACGAATACGTAGAGAAAGCGTAGCCGTAAAAAGCGGATTAGTCTTAGTTTATTAGTCAGCGTGAATCGCGTTTATAAACGAGGCGGTCTTGTCCGGCGTGATAAATTGTCGCCATTGAGGGAAGGGACGCGTTTGAGGAAAATCATTTTCGTCAATCCCGCAAATTGCATTAGCGCACTTAAATCGTCGTAATGTTATTTTCCCGTCATTCTTCTCTCAACGACGCAAGAAATATATTGCGAATCCATTAAATGGCACCTGTCACGCGCGGATTAATATCCCTGAAAAATTAATTTCTCCGAATTATTTGTTGTGGACAAATTAAATCTGGCAAAAAACGAAACGAGACGAAAAGATCGGCTCTGAATTTATTCTCGTGGAAGAATTGCAACGACGAAGCCGGCTCGGATCTCAATCATCGTTACGCGCTCGACAACAATGCTAATTAGAGCAAACGGTCATTGTGATTTGGCGGGGTGTTCGGTGGAAAGAGGCCATACGAGATAAAAAGACACGACCTTGCCGCATCTTGCATCTCTTCCGCGCGAGTGTTAACCGGGTTAATTAAGCTTATCGACGTCGTTCTGCACGACTTTGGTACCGTTACGCCGTTCAAGGTCGGAGAAGAGGCTTTAACGTCTCGTAATCCGGATATCCACGAGGCTCCTCGTCGACTTTGCGATTTGTATTATTAACGAGGCGTGACGCGCGGATAACGGGCCGTAAAACTTTACCCACTCAATCGGACAACCGTGAATGCGGTGCGCGTGACAACAGCATCTGCGATCTGCTTCGTGCGTTTCCTTCATCCGAACACGTCGTAATTTTCATTATTTTCAATAATATGGTTTGTGTCAGAAATTCAAAAATCTTCACAGAGATGTTCATATTTGAATAAAACGGTACCTGACTGCATGGTCAGTATAACGAACGAGCGAATATGTTCATCATTCGTTATTAATAATAAGCAGGCATCGGCTATTCTCAGATAAGTCTATGATAAACCGGTGATTATTGAGCGGGATGGAAATATCTTGCCCACGCGTGAAAACGACAATTGTGCCAGGCAACGCGTCGTATGTGAGTGATTATTTCCCCATATTTCCTGCAAATAGTGAACTACTTCTTCTATATTTCCTTTTACCCAACGCCCTTTCAGCTAACAACGTCTCGAGTCGCGCGGGAAAGGGATATAGATAGAGAACGTCTATAGACAATCGAAACTTTATATCCGACGGCCGGAGAGAGACTACCATACCACGTTGCCCTATCTAAAAGTAGAGGCACTCGAGCCAAAGTCAGAACGATACGCTGCCATTATCAGTCTATCAGCGGAAATATGAAGGGTGCAATGTGTGTGCACAGCGTGCACTGTACGACTCGCGTTAATCTCAGGATCGTATCGTTTCGCGAGTTCCGATCGAACTCTCTCCTTTGCGAGAATTCCAATCGCGCGCACGTTTCTCATATTAAAAGTGAGCGGTTTTTTATAGAAAAAATTTCGTAAATTGACAGAAGGATTTGTCGAGTTGAAATTAACATCGGTAAGTTTCTCTGTATGCGAATGAATTTATTCGCGCCACATGAGATATGATATATGATATACGCTGCTCGACTCTCTGATGATCGTGCTTTCTGTCTCTACAGCGTGCAATACGCAGTCGAAATTTCTGCGACGTAATTTCCAAGCCGGGATTTTGGTTCTACATTAATCCTGCAAATTCCGTCGAAAACTTATAATCAAATCACTGTTTACTGAAATTAAAAATTGAAAAAGATAAAATGCAGATATTCGACAAAACGACAATTCCCGAGATATAACATTATGCAGACTGTTGTCCTTTGATGTTGGAGAAATGGTTACAAGGAAAGAAAAAAGCGCTATATTGAAAAAAAATATTTGCTACGAAATATCGGAGTAATTATTTTTCTGGGATTAAATTAATATTATTTAAATGTAACACCTTTTTCTCTTAGTGCTACATTCAAATAATATATTATTCAAGTAAAATAATTACTTCAACTCCTCAGTAAATATATACTTGAATGTAACACTTATTTCTTTCAGTGTAACGATTTCTCCAACATCAACAACAGCCTGTATAATGTTGTACCTCGAGATTCTCCATCGACATGTCAAGTTTGATGAAAGTTGCATGGTTAATGTAGAAGCAAAATGTCGAAAAATCCGGTCGATCATTTTGCGACGAGGTACGCGACCGTGACGAGCATACTGTCTTTGGTCGTTCAGTGGACCGACTCCGACGTATTATTATTCTGCGCGTTGTTTCAAACGGATCTAATGTGTCATCGACCGCCGAAACCGTACCTCGCTGGTACTCGAGCCCTATTCAGGGTCCAGCGATCGCACCACCTTAAATCATCGCCGATACCGTACGATTGCCGGCGTGCGAGCGGCACAGCGTATCTTCAATGGTCGAGCGAGTACGTTACGATACGCTTTTGGGACACCATGAGTCACCGAGGTTGCATATCGCAAGTAATCAAGGTATAAATCAGCATTTAATGTACCGTAAGATGAAGTCATACTAAACCGGCAGAAGTAACTGCGCGCGATATAAAACATCTTGGCACCTTTTACACCGAAAAGGTGATTAAGGAATCTCATCTCATAAATACTGAAAATGAAGTTCAAGGTTTCTCTCTCATTTTTAAACGAAGATTGATTGGATGAGAGATATTGCGACGTGAAACATTACACACCGTAATATCTTTCGATGATAAGTTGATAGTAATTACGGAATTACAGAGAATTAAACCCGTTGGTGGGATTAATGGTAATTATAGGATCGCAGAAATCGATGGCTCCGTCCGACAATGTTGATCTAACAATGAGAGATGAGCCCACCTCATGTTATTTAATTAACAGAATCTAAGTAACTTATTGCACACACACGACGCATCATACATAGAGAATGCACGCGCGCGCAAACCATCTGTTAGCGGTCGCGACTGCGGTGGACCGACCAGCAAAATCGAAAGTTAACCGTTAATTACGAGCGCAAAGGATTAAATCCGATCGCTCGTCCGGTGATTCATCGGCGCTCTCGCGAGCGTGAAAACGTGAAAGCTTCCTTCCAGCGGCGGCAATAAAGCACTCGCGGCCACTGCCAAGAGAAAATTCGAAAGCCGCCGGTCGTGAAAACCTGTTCGGTCGAGTCATCAGCTACGATTCTGTTCCGATCCATTGCGCGAAATCCGGGCTAGACACGTATAAAAAAAAGGGGGGGCCTATCAGACCCGATGGCCTATTTACGACACGTACCTTCGGGCCGAATCATATTCGTGTCTACAATACCGATCGAAAGTCTGAACAGGTGAAAACAAAGGATCTCTCCAAAGTACAGAAGGCCTTTCCGATAGAAGCAAGCAGCGTTGTATAGTAAAAATATGAAAAAAAAAAAAGAATGAAAGCATATATGAAATGTCTTCTCCTAATTCGACGGGTGATTCGTATATCGATTTTTGCACGGGACAATTTCACGCGTTAATAAATTACTTTCGCGAGTCTTCCACTTTTCACATGATGCGGCCGATCGATTATATCGAATTCGCAATCTGACTCGCCCTCGATACGCCGAGAACAATTTCACACAAGGATCGACTGGCTCGGGGGCTTTTTCTCAAAGACAATGCACGCGCCGCGTCGATGGATCATCTTAATTTCTAAAAGCGTTGACGTTGATACAAAGCGGTCACCCTATGTACCAGAGACGTCACGAAGCGACTTTGCGATACGTGTTCGTCACAACGGAGCAACATTTCGCCACCTACGACGACGACCGAGGGGACGCGCGTAGCGGAAGAGCGTGTGTGGCGATGGGAGGCATCTGGAGGTCGCGCGGGCGATAATACGGTTCGACGAACCGTGGATAGAGTAGTACGCTCAATAAACGATCGTGTACGTGGAACGACAATTAGTTCCGACTCGAATGATTCATGGGAGTTCTGCTGCAGTTGGCTCTAATTGTCTCCCAAACATTAGCGCGACCTTAAGAACCGCGCCGCGGATTACCAGCCACCTCTATCTCTCTCGCTCACTTTCTTCCGTTCGCGAGCGTCGACCCACGGTCTTAACATATTACGCCTGACGAGGCACATACGATCGACCTGCGAACGGCAGAGTAACACTCCGGACCCGGAGACAATGATTCCGCTTTTCGGACAATTTGGTCCGTCCTGATGCGGATATTAACTGCTTATTACACATTTATTTACATTGGCATCTCTTAGATATCGTGATATTAACCCTCCGTTAGTCGCAATATCCAATCAATACTACAATTCTAATATTTCTCAATTTGTTCTTCACTTTACATACTTTAGTGCCTGGTCTATCAGCCTAACGTTAATGTAAGAAAAATTGTTTCGTGAAGCAGAGAAGGAAATAATAATGAGAAGATTAGTGTATCTGCGAAGTACATTGCGACCATTCAAGAGATTGAGAAATATTGCGACCAATGGAGGGTTGATATTATCATATTCTCCAGCCATAAACTCCAGCTTACGTAAGATTATCACGAGAAATAAGGAAATCAAAATATAGGATGTTCTTCTCACAGCAATTATTCTGAATACGTTGTGTTTCTCTCTCTCTCTAAATGTCTTCCCGTTATTCCTAAATTATTGCCTTGAAGTCCCGTATATTTGAATTTTTAAAACAACAACTGAAACTTCTGTAAATTATTTACGCGATAACGAGCGAAATCACACACATAATCTCTCTCCGTACGCAAGCACGTTTTTCGCAAGCGCCGCGGTAACCACGACAAAACGAGAGAGACTGGAAGTAAACGACCTAGGAGTGCGCGATTTGCATTATTTCGTTGCATTTGTAAATTAGCCGAATTCAAATGAAAGCGTCGTTACTTCGATTAGCGGCCGGCGGCTACGACCGTGACGTACATTAATAAAATTCCGCCGCGAGAGCTTCCCGTTATTTTTTAGTCACGGTCGGGGTAACTTGGCCACGCCGGCATCGTCACGTCGTCATCGGCTCGGCGGAACACTTTTTCGACGATGTGAAGATATCCCCCCTCTCCGAAGGCGTTGCGAAACGAGCAATTAGGGAAACGTCGAGGCGTCTTGCGCACGAGGAAAGTCTATTGCGGCGCGTGGGACGAATTGAATTCGCCAAGTAAATCAAGCGTGGCGTTATGTCACACACCGCGCGCGCGCGCGCGCGCGTACGGTCGATCGCCAGGGTCAGCCGTGAACGTACAGCTCCGAGGCAGGCAAAGCGGTGCACCCGTGACATTTTCAACCCCCGTTCGGTAAGGAAAGGTTCAAAGGTCGAGGAATGGCTGCCGACTGCAGCGTTCACGTATATAACACGCGATATTTTAAAAGGAGGATACGGACCCGACTTCTCTTCCGAGCTTCTTTTATTCGCCGGCTCGTTCACCTTCGCCGCGCTTTCGAGTGCATTTCCGGGTGAACTTTTTAACGAGGCCGAAGTCGGCAGTTTCCCTCCCTTCCTCTCTCTCTCTCTCTCTCTCTTTCGCTTTTTCTCTTTCTGTTAATTGGTTAAGAGAGAGAGAGAGAGAGAGAGAGAGAGAGAGAGAGAGAGAGAGAGANTATTCGACGGGATACTAGATACTTCATATGCGAGTACGAAAATTTTTTGGTTTACGGTTTGTCAATATTAAAAAATGATTACGTTTGGAGTTATTGAATTAACGTAAACTTGGTAGTAGCTTCGTGTAAAATCTTGTTAAGATGAAATTTCGGAATTTACCTCCCTGTGTACGCTCGTGTGCTTTTTACCCTACATCAAAGCTCACGGGAACAACGAAACGCGAGGCAATTATAAACCCCGGGTAAAAGCAAATATTCCGAATTTATCTCATATCTACGAAAACGTGGAATGCTGACCCATACTGAGAACGTTAGTATGGCAACATTTCTCGTGGTAAACGCGTTCGTTGTGCGAAAGTTTCTCATTGTCTCCGGGGGCGGGGAGGATTGCACGGTCGTTCGAGGCGAGGATGCGAGGCACAAAGGACCTGCGTGGTCTTTCACGGTCTTCGCGAAAGTACTCGTAAATCGGATTTCGAGCGACTTACTTTGGTGTTTGTGACGTGGTCGGCCGGCACGGACTCGGGAACAGTTTGCAGGGTGCTCCGCATGGTAGCGGACATTGTAGGCCAGCCAGTTTCACTGCCTCAGATCCTCCAACGCTTTGTCGATGCACCCCTCTCTCTCCTCACGCCTGGAACAAAGGAAAGACACAAACGTTCAAACCTGTGGGATTAATAGACCGGCTCGGGCCCTTCGGCCCTTTTCGGAGAATTAAGCGGGAACATTAATCTCCGGCGAGTGGAGCCGAGAGAGAGAGAGAGAGAGAAAGAGATAGAGGAGAACGCGATGTGATCTGAAGGTGAGGTCATCTGTGAGTCATTAATGATTCAAACGACTCCCCGGTAAAAAGAAATGGACGGTAATATCAACGGGAAAGTAAATCCAACACAGCTCCGGCCACTCGTTTACCTTCTCCGGCTCGCCGAGAAACAGATGAGAGAGCGAATATGTTTCAGATAAATCTCGAATGTGTTCGGCGAACATCTCTCCGAGCATATCCGTAAAAATTTCAGTCAAAATATAGGTTATCCTATTATGATACCAATTGGGAATCTCACCCCCATCTCAAACATAGTTATACTCAATATACTCGTAGTAATATACTCAGTATATACTCAAACGTTTCCTGTATTTCATTCAATTATAGTGTAAAATGGAAACCAAAAAAAAATCTTTGAGAAAACGTTGGAGGGTAACGCCAAATAAAATTTGTTCATATTTCCCACTTGAAATCGCGTTTGAAGCATTACACTTCCAACTAGAATCTGCATAGATTTCTCAACTAGAATCTATAATTGTTTTGAGAAATCGGACCGGGATCCCAATTGAATCCCGAGAAAGTGCGGGATGAACATCGAATGTATCGATCTAGCGAGACAGCGAACCAGCTCGTTCAACCCGGTCGCTTCTTCGCTTCGCCATCGCGTATACTTTATCCTCGCCACAGAACAATTATCTTCTTAGGAACTAATCGTCGACGCTCATCGGGGTTAGAGCCCGGCGAGCGATCGATGATCTCATTTTCACCCAATTTAGTAGCGCGCGAGATCGATCTTGTCCGATGGACGGTGCGCGCTCGCTGCGCTGATTGACGAAGTGCGCTTTATTAATCGGTATGCACGGTAAATCATGGCTTCAATTACACACCGATATCCCTGCGTGAATGCATTCACGGTGCATACCTATCATCCGATTGTCGCGCATACGCACGCTGATCATACCGTGAAATGACGTTAATGCGCGATGCCCGTTCGGCTCGCTCGCTTACGCGGAGACACAATGTAAGGCTGAAGCGAGAGCAAATGAGTGCCGCCTAGAGAAGGGTGGTGAAAATACCCGCTAACAAGTTTTCGCGACCGTCACACGGTGAGTCACCGCGAACCAGTGGCTATTATTATAACCGGTCGCGAATGTTACGCACATATTCGATTGAAGGTGCAATTATAATATTTGCAAATTTATGCGAACATGCGCTACTATCAAGGCACACATATTTAAAGCCTTTCCTTTTCACGACGTTTGCAATATTTCAGAGGTGCGTCAATCTTAACGTCCACATATTGATCGTTTTCCAAGCTCTTCGCTCGGCATTTCAAGTCTTACACACACACAGTAAAAAAATCTTGTACTTGTGCCAAAATCAGCTCTTGTTAAAACTTTTTGAATTAAATTTCTAACATACACACCCGGATGTTAATTTAACGTAGTGTGTTTATGTTATCTCAACATTCTGTGTTGTCGATATTCAACACGTATAAGTGTTAAAATAACATTTTATATTTCAGTGTCGATTAACGTATTAATTTTGTGTCAATTTTTGACATAACATTTGTGCTATTTTCAACATATTCACTTTATGTTAAATTAACACAAAAATTTGAGTAGACCGTTTGGGACGCGTGAAATGTGTTAAATTGGGCACAAAGTTTTTTACCGTGCAGTGTGAATTGAATATTATGTATGGGTGCTTAATTATAAGACTTTGGGACAAATGTTGGATAATAACGTGTTCTGCCGGTTGACAAACAATACCGGACTCGCTCTTACCGCGTAAAATTCACGTCGGCACGTGTACACGTGCGGCCACGCTTTGAAAAGGGCTAAAAAGGGCACGTTCGTTCGCGCTAACTGTCGAAACAGGCTGAACTTGTACAGGTAGGCGAGCGTGAATCATACCTCGTAGCAACAGCGGAATGTAATATCGGGCCAACTGCGGCTCTCGCATGTCTAACCTTACGAAGATACGTTCGTATATTACAAATTCTATTTATACGCCGGGACGCAAGAGAGAAAGAGAGACAGCGCGACGATATTTATGCGCAAAACACACCGAAATGTCCATATCGCACATTACGAAGCGGAGAATTGCCCGTGTTAAGGTCATTTTCGTAAAATCGCGTTAGACAGAGTATCATTCACATTTCGTTCACGATTCACCTCAATACACGATGATGTCAAACTGAAGAGGGAAACGCGAGGGATTACCGAAATCGACGCGACATATAACTACGCTTTTTATAAAAATATTCTCGGGCGTGGAAAAAAGGATGTAAAATTAAAGTCTTGGAAATAGACTCTCCGGTCTTTATTTATTGACGTCATCGATATATATATATAGTTAAAGCGGCTATCGTATGGCCTTAATTGGAATAAACCGATTTGTATCCTCTCCAGAGCCTATCTCACCGGAAGTATTTTATTGGATAAAAATGTACTTCAATCTTGCGAGAATTTGTATATTTTTCTCGTTATCCCGCAACCGGAGACATCAGATCGGAGAGAAAAAAAAACTCGTTCGTTGTTTGTGTTTATATAAACCAGCTTGGGAAATTTTTCATGAAAAAGAAATTCGTAAAATCACCTCCTTTGAAAGGCATAAATAGACGGTCCTACGATGCTCTCGCTTCGATTTTACCTAAGGTTTCTATCTAATCGAGCGGAATAAGAAGTCTGCGGAAACGAACGAAAGGGAGAAAAAGAATGCGACGAAGAAAAACAACGGAAAGATATATGTGTACCGGGTGACTCAAGCATACAGCCGACGATTTTCGAGAAACGTGACATTATATAAAAATAAGAAAAGAGGTTTAAGGCTCTTGAAACTAACAATCAATAGACGTAGAAGAAAAATCACTGGCAATGCGTACCGAAACGCAGAAATCCGCATTTTCCAGCTACGTAATAATTTTCTTATACAGCATATTTTCAAATATTTTCTTCCCAAGTTCTATTTGACACGACCTACTTTCATATAGAAAGATGAAAAACGATTCTTGAGGATTCTCGAAATTTATAACACTATCGAAGATAGTATCGCTGTCGCACTTTCTCACCATCTGGAATCTTTCCTTGAAAATCTGTTCGGTGAGTAATAGCACGATTAAAGATCGGAATCGCGACGTGACGTTACGTGGATCACTCTGTGTAAATATGCACGCGGAGTCTGAGTCTCGCGATTGGTCGGATGAAACAGGATTGGCGAAAGTCGTGCCTCGGCATTCAGACAATAATCCCGCTGAGCATTATCTTCTCTGCTACGTGAGAGAACGATCTGTCGATATTGCCTTCCAATCGAGCGGATTTTGCCACGTGAAGAACGACAGATCTGTGAGAATGTGCCGACGGATAACATATATCCAAAAGGCACAGGCGAATTTGTACTTTATTATTATTATCTTGATTGAATGTATCATTATATAGATTCGTTGCAAAAATTAAGCCACAAACAATATATATTCAAACGGCGGGTGACAACTAAGTCATTGTTATTACGCCCGCTTGTAGCCCGATATTGTTAAATCATACATTAGTTTATCTTTTACGGATGTTATATATTATATCTTACATTATATGTAAATTTATATAGCACGAAACGTTGGTGGATATTTAGCCAACGTGAACGGTGATAAAGAAGTGAGATACGATCATATTTCTTGGCATTATAGGAGTATCGAAGACATATATTTTGCATGCGTTATATGCGATTGGGTAGTGTCTTAAGGCTGATATTCATAGTCTGATCTTATATATAAGCCAGTCTTAAGTTTATCTTCAGATGCTGCATAGCTCACTTCATTGGCTACGAAGCATTTGAAGATGAACTTAAGACGGTCTTAAATATAAGATTTTACTACGAATAGCGGCCTTAGCGATATGTGGAATATAGATTACATTTAAATGGTCATGTAGCGACAGAACGAGTGCCTGGGTGACTAGTAACTTTTGGAGCATAATTAGGATATGTCTGAGAAGATATAACTTACGAGATGAACATAGGCAGCTCTACATTTTACACTTACATGATTATGGAAAAGCTAGGATAAGTCTATATGTGCGTAAAGTACTTTTATTAATATTTTTAAAGGTACGTTTCGAAGATATAATTAAGGAGGATGAAAACTTTCGAGATCGACGCGTTAATGATTTCACTGAAAACGTGATAAAACGTTCGCACGTAAATCATACAATTGATTAATAGCTGATTAAGACGATCATTCTCGATTTTATGCCCACGAGTCTCCATTTACGCAAGTATTTACCGTCAATTATTTCGCGATGGACACGCTCAGGGGATATTTGGCGAGAGATCGCCAGTCGGCGACTCGATATTTGCGCAACTTTTTTTTCCACTTGACGCGCAAACAATAATTACGCGTGCACACGTATGGAGACTAATGAATATTAAGGCAACGCTGCGCGTTCGAGAAAGCGAGATAGTCTTCTCGCGCACTTTGCGCGTACCTTGCGCAGCGGCACGTGACCGGGAACGAGAAATTAGAGAAGAAATTACGAAGGACTCGCCGGCTCTGGCAAGGCTCAAGATGGGAATCAATGAGACGACGTAAGAATAAAAAAATAATTATCCCCAATTATATATCCAGCGTAAGAGGGAAATAATTATACAACGTGGAAAAATGATCAGTCGATTTAATGATAATCATCATCAGGACTGCGAAATTATTGAGCACGAGGCAACAAAATTTGTCGAAAAGATCGAAACCTGTTTATTCAGTCCGCATCGGCGGACTGAACGCACCTTAAATCTTAAAGATGGATCCAGACCAAGTGAACGGGCACGAACGAAAATCTGCGAACGAGTCCGAAAAAGGAATGAACATCGGTGAACGTGTTCGATCTCGTGTAGTTACAGTGGTAGACAGAAAGGTTGCGACACTTTTTTTTTTACGAGTTTCGCAACGTATCTCGTATCCGACCTTTCTGTCCACTGCTGTATAAAAAAAAAAAAAAAAAAAAACGTGTTTGCCCCTACCCATTTTTCGGGCTCATTCGCAGATGTTCGTTCGCTTAATCCAGATCCACTTTTAGGCCCGCTTTTACATTTTCCGGTTAACTTGTCATTTAGACTTAAATTAATGATAACGCAATTTTTTTTTCTATTCATGGTTAATCATTAAATGATTAATCATTGACTGATGATTCTGTAATGGTAATTTTTAAAGTTTAGGAATCAACCATAAATATTAATCATAATAGAAAATCAACTTTTACATTATCATCAGGTTAAGACTAAACCACAAGTTAACCAGAAAATAAAAAACCGGGTCTTAGAACCCACAGAAAGCAAGTTCAAGCCTTTGTTGTGTTTGTCTCCCATAAACATAGACTTACTGATATCTCAGATTCCCACGACCTTCCCGATATCCTTCGCTTCCTTCAAGTATAACTTTTAACAAAATTCAAATGCTTAACCCATGACAGCACACAAACTTAAATTTGTCGGAGTCATTCTTCCTCCCGCTGTTAGAGTTTACGCTGGGACTTTCACCGGGAGATCACGAATTCTGGGGTCAAAGAGGACAATGCTTGGAAAAAAAATGCAGTAATGTACCGTCTATCAGACGCGCGTGAAACAAGGAGAGAAACATTATCGTACGTCGAGAATGGCGCGAATCGCGAGCGCCGCCGAGATAACGACCCCTCGAGAGAGAGAGAGAGAGAGAGAGAGAGAGAGACCGTAAAAGTTGGCGAACGGGGCAATCGTCTCTTTACGAGCGAGCGTTACTTCACAATTAAACGTAATTAAATACGCCGGCACGATCTATATATTACGTAAAAGCGTGACAGCGCGGCTTCCGAGAATTGGCGTAACGCCTGCATTCGGCTCGCGACCCGTATTTCGCGTCGATAAATAAATACGAACGACGGCGTTTCCGACGATGCGATTCCGCAAGAGAACGTGCGTGTGCATCGCGCAGCCCTTTTGCGAGTCGAGAAGCATAAAGCCGGCTATAAAATGAGAGGATCGACACGCTTCCGCCTCTGGTCGACCGCTTGGCGGCAAAGCCACAAACACCCGACGGTGCTGTATAAAATATTACAGAGAGACACGCTGCTATATTTTTCGGCCTTTCTGTCCAACGCTCGTATCTTACAAATAGCGTTTAGCGTTGATTATGCATGTCGCATTCGACAGGTTCATTTATCTTCGACATGACTTTATCTTTGAATATACTCGAATGATCCCTGAAACGACAGGAGTGCGGACCAACGAATAGAAACTCGACGATTCCGGCACAAAGTCGAGCGATTCGTCATTCCTGTCGTTTAAAATGAGCCAGAGGGGCGTTCGAGAATTTTTTGCTCGACGCGCGATCCCGTTGCTCTGTTATACTCTGAAACGCGTGAAATGGAATTCCCCGCTGATGAACGCTTCGGTTAATTTGTAGCCGATTCCCGAACGAGTGCAATTGAATCATTAATCATCCTTGGTTCAGGCGAATCCTACATTCCACGTTTAACGAGTGAGACTTTCGAACCGACGATTTCTCGGTAAATTCGCAATCGTGTTCGCCCTCGAGGATACAATCTCTCGAAACATCCTTGTAACCGTGTTTCCTCCCAAGAATAAATCTCTCTAAACATTCGTCGATTAAACGGTAATCCTCGTAAAGCCCGGTTTCAGTAAAGCAATTTACGTTCTCCCTCTATTAAGTAATCTGCATTAAGAAACAATGCCCGTGCTCGCGCGAGAGTTCACGCGCTTAATTAAAGGCGCTATTGTGCCGGCGAATCTACGGATTAAGCGCGACAAAATCTCGACCGAGTGGAGGAGGAGGGATTACGCGGCGAGAATCGCGGTACACGGAAGTGCGTGTACACGCGGCTCACGTTCGCGCGTGCAACGATGACGTCAACGGGTTTTGATAGATGCCCGTAGACGACGACGGTGATAACAGCTGCAGGACATCGCGCGGAGGAGCGATTGTCGCGTGGCCTTAAAGAAAATGCACGTCGACGACGACGACAGTTCGCCATGAACAGGTGTTTCGAATATACTTTCGTTCCGCAGCCACCTGCGAGACATTACCGCTAATTATAGAGCGAACTCGCACGCGCAAATTTCGAAACGGTGAGAATTCACGAGCGTATATATCTGATTTTTCGGCAGTGCGAGTCGATGGCTCGTAACTTTCACGAGAACGTAACAATTGCAGGGAATCGTAACGCCGGTCAGCAAGGTTTCTGTACACGAAATGAGAATAGGTGTTCGCGAATGGTTTCGTCATTTTTCTCAAAATTGTGACCCAATAACCAAATTTGGACAACGGATTCCTGTTCAACGGACCAGAAAACCACTTGGGAACACCTATCTTCATTCCGAATGCAGACAAAAAGTTAAAAATTTGTGAACTGGTATAATTGCCGCGACGAGGCTAAAGAGGGTTGTGATCGCGCGACAATGTGATGTCACGGTTATTGTACACGTTTATGACTAAACAGATTACCGCGAAGTGGCATTGAAGATAAACCTCGCGTTTTCCTCGTTGTTTAGCATTTAGAGAAAAGAAAAAAGTAAAAGTAACCGCTGTCGTGTTACGAGCATTGATACACACCCAGTCGCGTCGAAGAAAGTTACGTCGTCAGATTCTCCCGTCGTCGTTTAACGAATTTTCAACGTACCATTTAGAATTATGTAAGCGTCACGATCAATAAGTGTATCAAGCTCCCTGATCGTGTGGGACGCGATCGGCGACGTAAGACGCGGTGACTAGACCTGGAGCCACCTGTAGAACGCTGAGAACCGCGCGAAATGCAAATTATTGGTTTTAAAAAACGAGATAACGGCATGCTCGCGCAGGTGCGAGCAGAAATCTGGGGTACTTGGAGTCACGCGAAATTAGGTCCTAGACCGCACCGTCCCTATGAACTGGGTCATCGGTACACGCGCAGTTAGGGCAAACGGCCAGGGCCGGCTGCGAATCTCGCGGGAACCGGTGCAAGATTTCGAGCGCGAGTGGTCTCGCTGTTTCACTCGAGTATGCGCCGAATGTAGGAATCATTTTCAGAACAATAAGAATAATTTCGCAATTTACGAGCGAAATAATGACCTAAACGAAGAGAAGGACTTTTCTCTCTTCTTATACTGTGCACTGTTTAGTTTCTATTTTTATATGCTTTATGCGTAAACTATTTAATTGCAATAATACGTGTAATTAAATGTTTGGTGATTGTTATCGAACTTTTTTTTTCAGCTTATATAAGCATCGTGTAATAGCATTGTACCGAAGAAAAATTTAATAATAAACTAGCAATAATGAGTTTTATAACCGAAATTCGAGCGTCGATCAGTAAAGAAACAATCGTTTGTTATATTCCTTTGAGAGTTATCCATGCTTTTACGATTGACGATATTATACGCGCGTACAGATTCTCATTAATTAATCGCGCCTTTGTCGAGCATCCTTTTCTCCTCGTGAAAAGATACCGATAAGTCTATATATTCGAATATCGGCATTCCCGTAGGAATTATCGGGCGGCGTACACTGACATATTAAACGTCAGTATCGAGCTTATCGAGGCTGCCGGCCCTGTTAACCGCGTTTGCGGCGACCTGTGCGTGTCAAAACGCCGCTGTCGCCCGCTGTTATCGGGACCGTCACTCCGCCGATTCCGCTGCGCGCGCGTTTCGCGAGACAGTTCCCGCGGCGGAATTGCGCTAGCACAACTAGCGAGGAAAGGTATTACATAAAGCTAGAACCCCCGGCTTCCATAGCGTAATCCAAGAATAAATCGCTGCCGGGCGAGTCGTCGCTAAGAAGATTACTCTCTATCCGCTCTGTCTCTGCGGGTGTCGTCGGTGTTCTAAAGGCGAGCTTTGTTCACTTAGCCAACGTAAGTAAACGAGGATAAGTCGATCGACATTTCGCGCCCAACGCGAGTGTATTATTAGTGTGACACGATAATAAACACCGAGAAGACGCCCAGAAGAGACGAGAACGCGTAACACATATAGTTTGTAAATATATATATATATATATATATGTTTTATCAAATGTTCGACAAAGAATCTTCCTTCCTCTCCGAACTCGCCGCACAAAATATACTTCAGCCGATGTATGATCGTGGATATATAAATATACACCCGTCCGATTATCTTTATCTTATCTGTGGAAGGAGACACACTCGTTTCATTTAATTTGCAAATCTAATAAAAACAGAGGAGAGTATAAAAATCGCGTGAGACGAGATCGACGTCTTAACGTGCACGTAGTACGAGTTCGTGCTACCCGTAATTGACTAAATTTTGCTTCCTCATTACCGCCGCTATAAGCGGCGTGCGGCAGCAGCTATTGTTAACCGAAATTGGACAACCGAAGTTGTAGGCGGCGTATAGGGCTCGATAAGCGCGATAATTACATTGGCGCGATCGCTTTCGCGAGGGTGAACGCGGGACGCTACGACGACACCTGCCGGGATGTAACGTTTAAGTTCTTCTTTCACTGACGAGAGCCGGTGCTTTATCGTTAGATATATCATTAGGAGAACAATGACGACGTAACGCGAGCAGCGTCGCGTATCAGCCGCGTACTTGCGGCTTATGCACGCGCTCGTGAAAGTATAAAAAGCAATTAAAGTAGAATGTAAGGCGCGGAATAAGCGGGGGATACACTTCCTGATAATAAACCCCCCCTCGTCGGGTAAAGCGCCGCTTCTATAACTCATGCGCGCCGCTGCTTTGCTTTTGTATGTGAAACTTTCGACGCGCGAATACACGGGTAATTTATGATTCGGTAACTTTCAAATTAATTCCCGACACTTCCCCTCGCTTTGATCCCTCGAACTGAGCTCTCCGCGCGTGTGTACGATATTATCGACTTGTTGTACGTTGAGCAACAGAAATGCACGAGACTCCGCGAATCTACGCGTCCATCGCGTATCGATCACGTGTGTTGACCAGCGTTGAAGCGCGAATGCATAAACAATGGCGTATAAGAGCGGATTCTAAACCGACGCTTTCTACGTAATTTTGGAGAGTGGAAAGCGACTGCTATTTATTCTTTATCGTTGACACATTTCGATGCACGCCGCGACGCTTCGATACCTCCGCTGCCGGTTCGTACGCGTCTGTTTTACAACGATTATTTGCTACGTTTTGAAACGCGACCGTTCAGCTGCCGATGATTCGCCGCGGGAGATTAAATTTCTCACTTTTATTCCGCGAGACGCGTCGCAATATTACGCGACGCTATTATTACGTTAATAAAAGGGATACGCTCGGGAGTATAGGAAAAAAATTGAATCGTCGCATTGCCCTCTACGATGTATCCCACTCAGGGATGCCTCTGAGAGAAAGAGAGAGAGAGAGAGAACGGTCGACCTTAACTTTATAGGAGATTCTTTTCGAGATGCTCCTCGCTAGTATTGCAGTTGCTACAAAAATAGGACGACTGAGGTGGCATACGTCAATCGACTGTCTCGTTTGAAGTTCACGCTTTAACGGCTACAAGCTAATAATTTATAAGCTACATTGCTGCGGGATAATGTGGGTTGCGCTATTGTTGCACTTAGCGTCTCATTAATGCACCTTCGACAGCGCATTTGACGCGAGTTTATTCGGAGTCGCCGAATGGTATTATGGCAACGTGCCGACGGCACGGCAACGAGCAGAAAGAGAGAGAGAGAGAGAGAAAGAGAGATACGAGACGCTCGATAATCGCCAGCCGGTATCCCAGATCGAACGAATCGACACGCACGCGGCGGAAACGGGCGTTCCGCTTCCTCGGCAGCGACAACCCGAAAGTTGCCGTCATCTCCGTTCTGTATTCTCGTCCGCGGTGTTTAAACGCGAACGCGTGATTCTCACCTTGCGTTAAATTACACGAATGAATTCCACCATCGGTATTCAGTGTCCGCCTTGGAGGTTAGGTTAGGTCGGCTAGGGAGTTAGGTTAGGTTAGGGTGCCTATTCGAGAATTCGTTGTTCGAGGGAGCAAGATTCTCTCTCTCTCTCTCTTCCTCTTTCTCTCTCTCCGGCTAATAGAATCTTCGTATCTCGCATTGAGCGCTCGGTGACTTCTCTCAATACGCTCGGTAATAAAACCGAGAGCGTGAACTTTACGCTAATATTTAGAATAGGGCAACCGCGTTCAACTGCAAACGTGGGACGCGCGACTCACCCGATATCACGGCGTAATTGCGTTACTTTTATGACACTCGACTTAAACATTTCACTTTGCCAACGGTGGAACAATTTTGCTTGTACTTGCGCCCTAATCTTAGCACCGGGATCCCCGCGACTTGAAAAATCGATCCACGTGTTACTTGGGCAAATCCTCGCGCGAGGGGAAGACCAACGAACGTCGAACTCGACGCGAGATCTATATTACGCTCAGGTAAGAACAGCCGCTCCCTAGAGGGGGGCGGGGAGAGGATCTAATTCCGCCCGTTTCTACCGACGTCGATTAAAGGCTTCAGAGCCCGAAGTCTTTGTCCGGAAGATTTACTTTAAACAGGTTGAAGGTTTAATCGACGCGGGTAGAAACGGGGACGAACTTGGTGACAGAGGGAAATGTAAGGTTAGGAAGGCGACGGACAGCGGGCCAAGATACGCGGGGATACGATCACAGGAGAGCATCGGCGAGAGCGAACGAGACAGAGGGGCGGAGAGCGGGGGGAAGGGGGCAGGAAGCCTCCTCGGAGCCAAATCGAGAGAGAGAGAGAGAGAAACCGAGGAGCAAGAAAAGCGAAGTGACTCCTCGCGACGAGCTCGGCTGGCTAACCGCCCTCCCCACCCAATTTTTTTGGACACACCGTGCACTCACCTACGCACACGCGTAGCTCTCTCGCACGGCATACACGTACGAATATGTCCATATACGCATGTGCGTATAGAAAAGATATGAGCCACCGCTCTTATCCCTGTTTCTCTCTCTCTCTCTCTCTCTTCTCTTTTTTCATATACTGATAATAAATACATACGTGTCGAGATGCATACATGCGAGCTGGGTACGGCTGAAGCGGCGCATACACCACACACACACACGCGCTCTCCGGGACAGGCGAGGCCTCGGCTACGACGACGTCGGCGGACACGAGGACGTACGAGGACGATGACGAAGGTGGTGTCGGCGGCGGTGGTGATAGTAGTAGTAGCAATAGTAGTGGTGTGCTGGTAACGGTGTACGATAGCGGATCCGCGCGTTCTCGCGGAAATGGTAGCGGCAGCACCAGGTGGAGCGATGCCGACGACTCAGATCTCCGTCAACGCGCGCGACGATTCGCGGACGACGGCGGCGGCGGCGCTTCGCCGGCGAGAACGAGAGAGACCGCCGAAACACGATGTTCGCGTGCCTCCTCGATGGTGGCCGTACATCGGAGACGGTGGAGTCGCGGCGAGTCGTGTCGGAGTCGCGGGTGCGTGCGCGCGCCCGCGCGACAGCGCTCGCGAGCGCTCACGGTCGTTCGGTGTGTCGCTCCGTCCTTCTTCCCCTATATAATGCCCCTCTTACTCTCCTTCTATACCTCGCTCTCTTTCTCTCTCTCGATCGGTCGGACGGTCGGTCCTCGGTGTTCGAAGCTCTCAGATATTTTTACTTGCAATCTCTCTCTTTTCTACTCGCATACCCCTCTCTCTCTCTCTCTCTGTTTACGAGTACGACGTTGTTTACGCTTTGATGTATTCGATATCGACTGTTGTGTACGGATTTTCGCGAGCTCGGAAGGATTCTTTGCCGAACGCTTAATAAACGCTTTCTTTCTCTCCCTCTCTCTCCTTCTTCCCTCTCTCTCTCTCTCTTTTGCTCGCTCGCCAGCTCGCCCGTTCTCACTCGTTCGTTCTCTTCCCCCGCCGTTCTTACCTCTACCGAACTCCGTTTTGTCCTCGCTCCTTTCTTTCACTCACGCCCGCCTCTTCCTCTGTCTTCCTCGCTCGCTCGTTCTTCTGCCGCTTGTCCGTCAGTAACCTAGAAAGCGGCCACGGCGGCCATTCAGGATTACGGGACTCCGTCCGTACGTCCGCCTTGTCTCGCCTCTCGTGGAGATCGAGTGGCGGCTCTTTCTCTCTCTCTCTCTCTTCTTCTGTTCTGTCCTTCTCTCTCTCTTTCTCTCCTTCGTCTACCGAACGAGACGCCGCGCGGTATCTCTCCCTTCGCGGCCGTTCCGAGCACGTTTTCTACACCGTCCCTCTTCGTGTCCTCGGAGAGCACGTCCGAGGAGGTCGATGAGGAGGTCGAGATGATGCTGCTCACACTGCGAGCGCATGCACGTTCCGTTCGCCCATTACGGTGCGCCCGCCACGCTTGTTCACCGTTGCGCTCGAACTTCCCTCGCGGTTGCACGATAATAACGTCGGTTTCAAGTGAACGGGGATTACGAGGAGGAGGTCCGTTTCGCGGAAAGACACGAACACGATCGCGACGCTCGGACACACACACGATTTTCGCCCGCCTGATGACGCTCGCTCGAAGCTATACACCGGCGCGATCGCCACCGCCGCAGTTACTATCGACACTGTACTCCTCTCTCTCTCTCTCTCTCTATCTCCCTCTCTCTCTCCCTTTCTTTCTCTCTCGCGCGGCACGCACTGTACTTCACTTTACTCACTGGGCGTACGTTCGCGGTCGTGGAAGAGCGCGCACCCTCGCCACGGCAGATCGGCGAGGAGCGACTGCGGGGAGCACCTTGGGTGTGCTCGAGGCGGTTACAACGGCTGCGGCAGCAACGACGACGACGACGACGGTGACAGCGGCGACGACGGAGGCAGTGTGTTGCTGCGTGCCGTGTCGCGCGGCACGGGCGCGGAAAGTACGCGACGTTACGGCGGCGCGTTCGGGCGGGCCTCAGCGCCAGGGATATTCGTCCATTTGTGACAGATTTTCCGTCCGAGATGCACCGCGTTAACGACCGTCCCCCACCTTTCGCCACATACAGACATCACCGAACTTCGATTTTTCAAGATGGCGACGCGCCGTCGTCGTCGGCCCCGCAGGCGCGCAGCGCGTCGGCGCGAGTCCGCGGCTGCGCACCGCCGCCGTTCATTCGGCCGCGCGCTTTTCAAATACTCGACGCGCTCCGCTCGTTGCGGTATCGCGCATCGTGTTGACGATATTTCGCCGGCGTTTGAATTATTAAGAAGAGCCGAGTGCGATTACGAGCAGTAACAGGTGATATTATATCCCGCGTTTGGATCATCCGAGGCGTCGCGTGACGACTTCACGCAACAAATTTCTTTGGTGGACTTTGGTATTCTGAGCTCACTTTTACCGGTGAAAGTGTTTCTAAAAGTGGCTTAGAAGCCACCTGGTTGAGTGAGAGGCCGTATTTAAGGCACTTTTATCGGTAAAGATAAACTCAGAATACGAACCTTTGTCAGCTTAATTAGTAAAACAATGGCTGAGTTTGGAGTACACGCTATCAATAGCAACTGCGTCACTGTATCCTTGTTTTAAATCTAGTGAGCGATAAAAGTAGAATGGCGCAATAGCACTGATAGCGCGCTCCTTGAATACAGCCTATGATGCGGTGTTGTATAGTTAAAGCTTGAAGTTGAAGCTCGTACATACGAAGTTTTGAAGAAAATTAAAAGTAATTTTTTTTGCACGGTCTGGTATTCTGACTTTTTTGCATGCGCGCGCGAGGAACGGTTAAATATTTTATCATTTCTTCTCATTCTCTGTGCGATTTATCTCTCAATAGTGAAATGAGAATCTGACGTAGTTAAGAAATAGAAGAAATAGAAGACGTCTTAGAAATAGAATAGGGGATATCATGAGAGTCATCTTGGATACATAATGTAGTATATATTAATATTTTATATGAATATTTTCCAATGAAATACAACCTTAAGAGAAACATCGTCATACTAAATCTGGCAGACTTTGCGAAGGTAGAAGTAGATACTAGCATCTATTTATTCGAGAGCAAAATATTTTTGCAATAGCTCCTCATATATGTCTTTATCGCTTTTCAAAAATAAACAAAAGATAACCCTGTCCATCTGTAAAGTTATAGAAGAAAATGATGTAAGTATTAATAATTATATATGCAGCACTAGAGGATTATACACTCGCTAAATATATATATATATATATATATATGCGATCTTACAATATCCTTATTTTCAAGAAGGAATTTTTTCACCGTCGCTAAAGCTACTTTAGCAGCTGGTTTCTGCGGGTATCCGTAAATTCCAGTCGATATACATGGAAACGCGATAGTACGCAAATTATTCTCTTTAGCCAAAGCCAGACTGTTCTCGTAACATTCCTTCAATTTGTCTGGTTTCTCACCTTGGGGACCAACGGTATGAATAACATCTGAAATGTCATTTAAGGAAATTGAGATCTACAGTAATCACTACGTTTATTTTAAATTAAATCCCTTCAATAAATTGCTTACATTTAGCCGGTAGCATGTAACCTCCGGTAATCTTAGCTTCGCCAACTCGACATCCCTTTAACGTTGCACATTCCTTTTTCAAATTTGGTCCTGCTCCTCTGTGAATAGCTCCATCAACTGGATAACAATTTGCATCAATTAATATATTACATGTCTTGCACACGTAAAATTTCTCATCGAAAATACTCTGTACCTCCGCCACCTCCCAATAGACTTGAGTTCGCAGCATTGACTATGGCATCTATCTCAAGCGATGTGATGTCTCCTTGCCACATTGAAATTTTCTTAGCCAAGTCCTCATTGATTTCTTCGTTTTTCTTAGGACTCTTAATGGCAATACTAGACTTATTCTTGTTCCAATATTCCACCCACGTAGGAACCTGACCCAGAGTTGTTACCTCTCCCTTGTAGAAATTCCTCTTCTCCTTCGGCGGCATGTTCAAGAATTTCTCTAATTACAGAAGTGACAGAAAAATACATCAGAATGTTCACTCAACTACGATTATTATCGTATACTTGATCGTTACGTCAATCGTCCGAGGTAATTCCTTACTTTTCTCTTCTTCAAACGACATCTTTCCTTCGAGTTTGATCGATGCGGACAAGCTCGTTCTCGGTAAAAAACTCCAAAGGGTTTGAGGGGAACGTTTGAGGATGCAATTAGCGACGGTCGCCTAGAAACCAAAAGCAATTCTCGGCAGAGCTTACGCACGACTTTGCACGTTCTTGTCTCTTACTTTCAGAGCCAGCATATCCTTGTCATTGAATGACTTAAGGACAAAAGAAGAGCCCTGTCAGCCAATGACGATCCGTTCACGCGGGCTACAAAGTATCAACGCGCACACCTTGCACCCGTTTGACCGTAAACTGCGATAAGTTCTCGAATTCCGACAAAATATTTTTGTTTTGCTCGTTTCTCCGTGTCGCGGTCACGGAAACCGGCGATGACTGCTGCCCTTCCGAGGAGCCGGCAATGAGGCAACCGTTGCCATCTCGCGGTGACGGTTCGCTTCGTGCTGCGCTGTCCGTACGAGAGATGTCATCTGACAGCAGCTCGGAGAACTGCTGTCTTTCATGCGGATAATAATTACACGATGGTAATATCGTTTCCCGTAATTGGATGGATCCCCTGAGAAAAACGTAAAATTTCCCAGAAACGTTTCTCTCGACGAAGGATTTACGTGAATGTATAATAATTCAATCATCGGTGCACATGTATGAAAGAGCGCACGGTGAAAAATTAAAAGATAATATTATTAGTGCAACAAGATAGAGGTAACGTGATTGTAAGTATAGAAATTCTATCGATATGCGATACAGCGCCGTCTCAATAAATACTTTCTTAAGTGGACAAGCTCCCTTATCAGTTCTCACGAGTACGAAAAAAGAACGATAGGATACGATCGCTAAGATAAAAAAAGCAGCGCCGGTAGCCGCTTAACTCTCAACGCAATTGATCGTCGTCGGTAGTAACAGATCAATATCGCCCCGGTAAATCAAGCTCCGAATCTAAATATAGCTCCCTCGTCGCAAAATAGCACACTAATCTGCGCGCAGACTAATATGCCATGCATAGCTATCCGCTCCGTCCAATTACAGCGATACCGCACCAGACGAGAATGGCAGAAGTTTTCTTTACGGCCGAAATTGGAATCAATCGAGATTCGCGTGGGTGTGCTCCCCCCGTCTATGGGCGTTCATGCGACAACGTGCCTTTAGGGGAGACGTTAACCCATTCTATAGACTATAGTCCGGCGCATTTGCTGCGAAGTGTTGCTGGCACGTAAATGCCACCGACTCTGCGCTTTACCATCCTGCCGAATAGATTGAACCGTGCCATTTTCGCCAAAACACCAGGATGCTCGTCCCAAATAGAAATACGACAAATTGTCGTACCTGATAAAGGTATAATCGTAAAAAGTACATCGTGGTAGAGCGTCATAAATACCCGTTAAAAAATATTTCACACATAATCATGTATAAATATACATATACAATATACAATAAAATAATGATATCTAATCACGTCTGATCATGCATAATGATGTATAATATTAACATTAAATAATTATGTATGGAAAAATGTCATACGTAATTTAGTATAATTATACACAGTTGTATATATTTATATACGATTATGTATGAAATATTTTTTAACGGGTGGCTTTTATAAGACTCGAATTTGGCAATAGTAGTTGAAATAAGTTAAATAATATTTCGAACTAAGTTTAATCTGGCATTTACCTGTAAAGGCCCGGATCTTACCTACCTAATAAGCGATGACGTCATTATGGAAGCCTAATGCGGCGGTTAGGTATATCTAATCAGGTTCCTTTAATATGTGCAATTTGATGAGAAACTGCAACAGTGCGTTTCGCTCCTGATTACGGGCCGACAACTTATTTGGGCCGTACTTGAAGTACGGAAATCGGATAAGACTCCTGTAAGACCGTATGATAATAGTTTGCTATGGAGGTCCTGCAGGAAAAATCCGAACGAAATTAAGCGGACGAATACGATAAGACACATTCGCGCGAACACCTCTCACGCGAAATTGACGTTTCATCTATCCGCAGTGAGGATTGCGTTTGAAAATTTGGCTCGGTCACGCGAACTCTCGTCTATTTTTTGTTGAGAATAGCCATACGAAAAATGCGGGAAATATTCATCCTTACATTGCTGTCGAATATATCAGGCCAATGTATAGTTCACGTCATTATTAAAAAAAAAAAAAAAAGAAAAAAAAGAAAAAAAGAAGGAAGAGGAAGAATGTTATTTTGACACACGCGAGTCACGCGCGGTGTTTTATGACACGCTCGACAATCACGTAATACCACGATTCGCCTGCCAATTTCCTTACACCACGTTCGAATTTAGTCTGGCATGTTATTTTGTAATTTCTTTATTTAAATGAAGATCAGTTAACGTGAAACACGAGCGTTGCGAGAAGGAAAAACGAGAAATCTGTCGTGCTAAATGTATGACATTTGAATGCGGCATAGTAGATCGGAGAAGCATATAGTGCTGCAATTATAATATATTGGCGCATTGCAATTCTTACAAACTGTATGTACGTGTGTATTCGATTTCTTTTTTCTACGTGATGGCAGAAATGTTTTGCCCTTCTGCTCGATACCTTCGTGCAAGTATATGTGCGGCATGTGCATTGGAGCACCGTAAGACCTTTGAAAAATTTTCTTACGCTTGCCAGGAGAAATTCGAGAAAAAATTCGGGCGATTCGACGGCTGTTCGAACTTTCAGGTAATGAGCCGCCCACGTGTTAGGTCAACGAAATACGACCCTCGAGTGTGCCTCGTTGCACCATATTGCCGCGCCTACTGCATCACGCTGTCGTCCGCAGCAGTGGGAATAAAAAACCGATGGAAGTTACCGTCGAGCTTGCGCGAATTATCACGTTGTCGCCGGCTGTTTATGATTAGAGACGTTTCGAAACGTGCTCTGAATAATATTTCACCGGGATGTGCATCTTTCTTCTTTAACCTTCTGTCAGCAACTTGGAGCTTAGAGGCATAGATGATTTTATTGTGAATTTTAAGATAACTGATAGATAGAAGTTCTATATTCCCTCCTATATAAACTTAGGAATAATACGATTATATGTGTGTAAGAACGTCAATATCTAGTTATTCGTCTAGTTGTTCATTGTTTTTCTAATAAAGACATTTAGAATATGCGGTTTGTAAATATAATTTTGATAAAAATAAATTACATTTAATCATTAATGTGCTGTGAAAATAATTTTATTGCTTCTTTTTCTCGAATAAAACTTAATTTTCTTCCTTACAATCGTCTTCATTTTCAAATGTCCAAATAATTTAATATTTTAGAGCCATCATTATTATACTATTTTTTCCAAAGTACATGCCTTTAAATATTATAGTCTAAAAGGATTTTTTTTTATATTCACTCATTTATTCAGTTACGAATTTTTAGTCAAATTTTTAGTCAAAATCACATTCCTCTCTTCGATGTTTCTGTTCCGATTTTAATCTGTAAAGAATCAATAAAATATAGTTCGACTTCTGGTACAAATCTGACGATGAAAAAATTTTTCATTAAAGCCTCCATATATGTACGAGAATTTTTTCAGATTTTTATACATTTTTATACAGTCATGAACAGTGTGAAAAGTTGCACTGACCCTCAAAGTCCCAGGTTATTAACGATGCTGGTGGAGGATTCAACTCGTTTTATTGCTCAAGTTAAGATATTACTCTATGAGCCGTTGATGTAAAAATAGCGTCAATGACGATGAAAATGGCTTCAGGCATAAATTTGAGAAGGCTAAATGAACCGTACACTTCATTTAAGACCGTTCAAACGCGAGCTACTGCAAAATACAACGGCGTTGCAGAAAAGAAATTACGCAAAAACGAATCTGTCGAGCGTGCCGCATTAAAGATAACATTTCCGGGGCGCAGGGAAAAGGGGTTGTGAAAAATACCGAACGACGAGCGGAGATTTATTCTCCCGTTGCCAATTTATTTCCCCCGGTAGAGGATAATTCCTCGAGATGTGGCGAGGCTCGGAAAGGGCGCGATAATAAATCGAAGGTTTCAACTTCGCTAGCGCAACAGAAATCGGGAGCGTGATGAAACTTTCCGCTTCCACCTTGGTCATTTACACAACCCCGCGATACAGAAGCGCGTGCCGGGTGAAATCGTGGCGCACATATCCGGCGCATGTAATGTGAATGAACAGATCCGTCGTCTACGATAACCCCGACGACGACGACTACGACGACGGCGATGAGAACCACGACGAACGGCACCGACGACGCCGACGCCGACGTCACCGACGGGGAAGCCGTGCTTTTCCCACGTTGTATGGAGCGGCGGCCGCGTAGTAGCGCATGCTGAAAGCCCCGCTATCGATCGATCCGCGCCCCCGAGCTTTCTCTCGCTTCTCCTTCACAAGCCTCGCGAACGTCGCCAGTGACCGCAACCCGTCCCGTACGAGAGCGGAATACGTACCGGATCGGCTGCGATTTCATTTCCGCGTACGACTCCCTCGTTCTTCCGTCAGCCGTCAAGGGTGCACCGGCGAGCGACAGCAGCAGCGAGAGCGGCAAACGCCATGGCACGTCGCGGCGAATACCTCAAGGCGATTTTCCTGTTGTGTGAGTTCTCTCTCTTCATGCGACTTCCCTTCGGAAACGATGTGCCTTTTCTCTCGCGAAAAGCGCGACGAAAACGTTCGTCGATCGTTTCGTCACTCGCGCACATCCGACAGAATCGCGCCATTAACCTTTGAAGGAGAGATGCAATTTCAAGCAGAAATTCTACACGACGAGCTGTAATTATCGCGATGCGCCTTTCGACCGGTGATTACGGCTGAGGTAAAGAATGAGAATACGCGTGAAACTGAGAGAGTGACGAAGGATGAGGAGAGTCATTTACCATACGCGCCCACACCGTAGGTCGCGTCGAAAGGTTGAAAAGCGCCGAAAGTCGGTAACCGGAGATTCGGAAAACCTTTCGTTCGGAATGTGCCCCAAATCCATCACCAATTGCGAATTGGAATCGATCGCGCGTTGAGCTTTCGGAATTCGTACACTCGTACGTTTAGCTCGCCGGAATCGGCGGGATATCCACGGATTATCGTTTTTCTCGCTATTTCCGGCAACTCTCAGGTGATATGATTATGACGGAACCGCAGATAGCAGCGCGCTGGCTACGTGAACATCGTCAACAGAAAGACGAATGATCAGACCGCTTCGAGACGTGAGAAATGCAGCCGCGCATCTTCCGCGAGAGTTTCGCAAACTCACTTATGCAAATCGCACGGTCGTTCGCGAAAGTTTTGCACGGTCGGATGGCGATTCATCGGCGAACTTTCTTAACATTCTTCGACGCTCTGCGGTCGATTAATTTTTATTCGATTTAACGGAGCGGTGTTTCATCTATCCCCGGGGCGAATTAAATTATACGTCACAAATATAAAAAAAGAAGCGGATGATCGATTTTTTTATTTCGCCCGCTTGTGTCAGACTGTGCTCGTGTATTCACTGCCAGTACTAAAAATCTATAATACACGAAACATGAATTATATATTTTCAATATTGGCAATGAATATATGGACGAACACGCCTTCAGTCTCCTCGCTATTTATTTTTCATTTCGGTGGTGTAAAAGCCTAGCTGGCTACTATGTCGATTTAAAAGGATAACAAAGGACTTCTCTGTTATCGATTTCGACGAGACAAATGTTCGACACGCTGCATGTACTGTAGCGTGTAACGGCGATTATGACATTTTACCGAAATATTTTTTGGCAGGGTGTGTCTCGGGCATTGTATTCAGTGTTCCTGCCCCTTCGTCGATGCCACGACAAGTGGATGAGCAACGTTACACCACACGGAGGACGCCGAAAGTCTACGTAGAGATGCCTACTTCAAGGACGAGGTCGCCTTTGGTAAGTACATCTCTTTTCCGACACTCGCATCCGTCACGCGAATATTGTAACCATGTTCCTCACATTCCTCGAGGTCTCTCTTACAAACGCTCAAATATTTTATACGTCCTGATTTTTCAAACGATCAAAAAAATCCATCCGGGTTTATCGGCAAATATTTTCCCCGCGATATTTTATCATCCATCGAGAGAGGCGCTAATCGGCAGCCGTTTTTCAGTATCAGTTTGCCTGTAACCGCGAGATCAGCCGAATCAGACGTACGTGCGTACACGGTAACCCTTTCGACGCGCAACGTTTTAGAAATACGAACGAAGTATATTCGTTGTGTGTACGTGGAAGTAATTACTTAAATGGGTTCACGGAATACTATAATATACATTCGCAGGAGGGAGGGAGAGGATTTGCAAGTCGGGTCGTGCATATCTGTGTATACATCTACACGCTCTAATGTCCTTACAGTGGGCGGTGACCACTCCTACATATGTCGTGCTACACCGTGAATCCCGCGTAATCGCGTTACCGTTTATTACGGCGCTTATTTCACCTGAAGGCTGAAATTCACTAATTAAACGCAACGAAGGGTTACCCGCGGCGTCGAATTGAGTTACGGGTTCGGCGATTGCCGCGTGAATTTTCAGGAAATTTCGAAAATCACGCCCTCCACGAGGTCCGCCGCACTCTACCCTCAAGACTGCGAGAAGAGGTTAACACGATCGGGCGATCGTGTGTTCGCCGTAATACATGATATCGCGCGGAATTCATAAAAGTCAATTTTATCGAAACTTTTGTACGTCGCCCTCACTTTATATCGGTTGAAGTTTTACGCGCAGCCTTGGCCCTATTTCTTCCACCCCTCGTCTCATTTTCCCACCTCGCGTTTTAATATCTAAAGTTGACATTAACCTCTGTCTCACAAGTACACAAAATACACGACTTAATAAGAAGCTCGTATGGAAATGACTGGATTTAAAAATTCCAAAGGTAAAAATATTCTCCGCACAGAAGAAAAATTGTCTTAAGCCAATGATAGATATTCTCATGCATAAGCAAGAATATTGTAACATTCTTAGAAGATTTTTAGTCCTGAACTTGAGTGCAAGTAATACCTTACATCGATACAAATTCGATGAAATCCAAATGAAATCTCCTAAAAAGATTGAAATGTTTTTGCTCATACATGAGAATATCTACCATTGATTTAAGACTAATCTTTTTCCGTTTGCACTTTTCGCGGCAATGCGATGATAATTTTTTATAACGAAATATATAAGCAACACCTTCTTTCATCGTACTGTTAACGTTGCCGCGGTAGACGCTTCGTTAATGTAAAGATAATTAAAAAAAAAATGCGACAAAATTGTAAATATTTTTTTATCATTCTTACATGTCCCCCCAATTCTTACATGTCCCCCCAATTCTGGATCGGCCAGATTCGCGTCGAAACTGCGTCGAAGTGGCAGCGGTGTGTCCCGCGGCGATCGATCGATCTAGCGTGATCCCTCATGCTAACTCGTTTATCGTGTACACGCTGGACGTAGCCTGTTGCTGTGCAAATATTCCGCCGGATGATACGCGTCATGCAATTTATGTTTCATCGTCGCGGCGATAGTCGTATACTATAACTTCCGGCAGTAAATGCCACCACCGTGTTACGAGCGCGGCGCGAAGATTTTACTGACACGATATACCGCCGCGACGGCGATCGAGATAGTTCGCAGGGAACCGAAGGTAACGAAATACTCCTTTCGTGAAAAGAAGAAAGAGAAAGAGAGAGAAGGAGGGATGTCGTTCAGAGAGCGGGGGCGGATATCGTGATACCGCGAAGTCGCGTACTTGTAAGTGCACTTAGGCATGTTAGACGACCGATAAAATTTTCAACGTGTCGGCCGCTTGTTTGCACAGACTTGCATTAATGTTTCTCTTTTTCAACCCCCTCTCTTTCTCTCTCTTTCTCTTTTCCTCCTTCTCCTCCTCCACATCCTCGAGCGTTCCGTGCTGTTATTTCGGAGAATAAACTTTAAACGAGCGTTAAATCCCACGGTCGTGATATAAAATCATAAAAGCGTTCTATATACGGCGCTCGGTTATTTCTCATCGCAACAGACGAGAGAAATCGCACCCGGTGAATCACAATTATCGAATAAGAATTAAGTACCACGGAAACTCTGCAAAACGCAGACGCAGCTCCGACGGTGTTTACGGTGCGAATCCATCTCGAGTAACGGGTTTTAATGAACCGGCCGGTGGCTGATTTTATCACACTCCTTGACATTTCGACGTCGTATTATTACATGACGTCACGACGTACAAAGGCACTGCGTCATTGCGACAGGAACTTTTACTATTGACACTCACAGTCGATTCCGAGCGCTCGCTTCCAGCGTTGCGTACGGATTTACACGTTACGACGGCGACTTTACGCGTTAGACATGTTCTTGTATTAACACAACTCGTAACGTGCGGGAAAAAAAAGTTGCCGTCTTACAGCTCGTTACGTACATTATGCCAACAGGTGACCTTCTCCGCAAGAAATTTCCGTGGTAGGTTACTTCGTTCGCGAGCGGAAGCTACTTCGAGTCCTTGTATCTTGATAAACCAGGGAAACACGAAGATCACGCGCGAGCGACTTTCTTCTCTTTCTTTTTTTTTTTACCTTTTCCATTATTTACGTAGTGAATCAAAATTCTCACGTGGCTATTTTTCCCGATAATGGCGGGCCTCTTTGAAACATTCCGTCGTCGATCCGTGAGTAACCATTGTTGATAGTCGCCGTGTTTATCGTCTTTTTAAGGCGATAGTCAATTCCGAACTTAAAACGACCACGACCATGCCCTCGACAACGCCGACCACGCACAGGTCGTCCTTCACACCCCTGTATCGACTGGACGGCAGCAACGGACAAGCCTGCATTCTTCTTCAAGTGGACGCGCTGATCGTCGTCAAGTATCGCACGATATACGGCGAGAGTGAAGTAAGAATCACTAATAATTAATTTCATTAGAAGGATCGAGGGGAGAGGGATAGAAATTGTCCTAGGCGACTGAATGAATTCAAGTAACTGTAATGGAGAGTTTTGAGTTAACGCAAAATTATGTCAAAACTGAAAAGTGTTCATCAAATATAACCGAATGCGTCACGAATGCAAAGTGGATAATCACGTGCATTCATATTTACAAATATGCCATTTAATGTGACGTTCCATTACCTTTACTCTTTCGCATCACAGACCGTTACGCAAGTTAATGGACCCTTCCCCCTCGCGATGTAACGTAATTGTTGGATGGTCTCTAAGTAATAAATGTTAATTTTGAGTGAAATTAAAATAAATACACATTTAATATTGCGAATACAAAAATATTATTTTTTATTTTTCTCACTAATGTTTTATTCATACATCAGTTGAGTTAATGGAAAGTAATATATAAATATTTAAATATGTGTGCATGTAAATATGTCGCGAGTATAAGTATAAATTTATTCAAAATAGAAATTCAAAATAGAAGTTAATAATAAGACGTCAAAAAATGAAAAGTGATATAAAAAGTGTCATCTTTAGTTGCGAATATCCCAGTTTCCAAATGGTCAATCGCTTTCTAATTGCGCCAATAATAGGTCATATTTAAATCTATATTAGTATATATAGTGTATATATAGTGCAAATTTCAGTGAAACTTGAAAGACTCATTTCATCCTACAATTATTTTAACGAGTAATCGCGTTCTCATTGAAATTTATAGCCGGCGAATATCTACGTACCTGACGACGCGACCGTGACCGGCAATTGCGACAACGAGAACACGGTGACGATGTCGTTGAAATGGGAGGCCTTCGTACTGTCATGGAGTTTCGCTAAGGTAATTTCTCTCGCTCTTTTTCTCTTTTTTTTTCCCCCGATCTCGCGATATCCAGCTGCGCCGCGAGATAAGTTCGCAGCAGGAGGGGCAATTATCTGAAGGATAAATCATCCGAATTGCCAGGCACGGGGCTGCTTTTTGCGAAAATCGATACGTGACCCTTTTACTGAGATATAGTCCATTCACGATTTTCACCTTCATATAGTCGATTGCGTGCCGGCAGCTATCACGATATTCCACGATTATACTTCGAGCGGTAGGTACGGCGTGTGTACTCGTATAAATGGTAAAAACGCTCCATCAGGAGTAACACGTAGTTGCCTTGTAAAAAAATCACGTCCAACAAGCGGTGATAAAAGTCGAGCACGCGAATACAAGCGCGCGCGCGCGCTTCTGAGAAACTGTCTTTCCTTGATCCGCCAGCGCGATTTAATTTTCACGTAAACGTAAAGTGGAGGGATGCTTGACCCCGGGGGATTTTCCCGGAGACGCTCGATAAGAAGCGCGACTTTTTCTTTGCAGACACCCGGTGGCGAGCGCTGGTACGTCGAGAAAATCGAATTGACCTATAACTCCAGCGACAAACACTTCAAGCATATCGATCAGCCGAGTGAGTGGCACGGTGACCGGTGTTAATTTTATTAATTCACGTGAGAGAGCATTCACGCAGACGTTAAATTAATCATTTCACTGATGATGTTCCAGACAAAACCATCCGTTTGAGCACCGGCCAGAGGCACAGCTCCATGCTGTTCCCCACGCCGGTCGGGAAGTCGTATTCTTGTTCCAACGAAACCGCAATCCCGCTGACCGACGGCAAGAACAACGCCAGCGTGTTGCTCAGGTAAAGCCGTCCTTACGCACAGTATCAAATTTTGTATTGAATTTAACACATTTCACGTATCCCAAGCGATAATTTCACACAAGACGAATATGTTGAAGAGTAACGCTCAAAATTCACGCAAAATTAATATACTATTAATTGATATACTAGAAGTATTAGAATCACCATTTTACTTGGACGAAGTGAACATTACTTGAAAGTAGCACTTTTTCTTCAAGTGTAATATTATCAGGTCACTTAGAAAGTTCGATTCGACTTTTCCGTCAATTTCACTCCATTCAGTGGAAATGAATGGTTCACCGTCGAAGAATTATCGAAAGTCGAACCGAACTTCTCTCGACTCGATATAACGTTAGTCCGCCGAGCCGTGCGCGCAGAGAAGACTTTCACGAGGTCACTGACGGCAGAATGATACGCGAAATTCCAGAAGCATGAAGCTACAGCCGTTCAAGTTCAAGAACAACGACTTCGCCGTCGAGTTTTCGTGCACCGCGCTGAGCGCTCGCGCCAGCAGGGATGAAACCGCTCCGGTCGCGGTCGGCTCCACACTGGCCGCAGCCGTCCTCCTGACGATCACCGGCTACGCGGCCTATCGATACTTCAAAGTGAAGAAAGTCAAATACGACACGATGGAGTAAGCGAACCAAGGTCACTGTCGCTGACGATGCCAAAGAACATGTATCGCCAAAGAAGCATGGAAGAGAGAGATCAAAAGAAACCGACCTCGATTCGTGATTAGGGCTCGTAGAATTTCCCTTTCAATGCGCTAGTCGATCCATTCTGAGGAGGGTTCGTCGTCGCCTCGCGCGGTCGGACTTTTCTCTTCTGTCGGACACACGAACGCAACAACAGGATCGATGGATTTCCAATTGTTCGGGACTGACACGCACTGACTATCCACGAGAGAGAGACACAAGAGACGAGTCGACCAGATTAGCTTGAGTCACACGAAATCCGGCGACGTTTAGGGTAGGCTCCGTGTTCCGTGTCAGGCGAGATATCATTAGAAGAACCGTAGATAGACATATCTGAGAAATACATATCCGAGAGATTCTATCATAAACGTACTCATTTAGCGAGCGATACACTTCTAAGAGGTCTCGCATGCGGTCTGCATGCGCGGGTGTAACGGATCGGGCGTACCTGAAGTACTCTTTAGTCACATTGAAGGAAGCAATAGTCTCCTCGTACGAAGGCAATATCGATGGCTGACATCGCGATTCCGTCGTCCCACGTCGTAAACCCGCATCGTTGCTCCGAGCTCGACGCTCTTGTAAGATACTTTAACGACAATTACATATCTCCGGGAATATATATTACTTTTACACACAGGTTGTCATCTCATTCACGTGAGACTGTTTGTTGCCCGTACAGAGGAGGCAGAACCGTCTTGACATTCGTAATGCTCGCCGCAGCGTCGTTTGTCGATTTTATAATTAGAAATCCGTCACCAAACCGCGTAACTAATGCATAATTATAAATAACAGTGAACTAGACAGGTCATCGATTCACATGGCCGTGAGTGCCGTCGTCCTGCACGGAAATGTCGTCGGCGACGGTGCGTAACGGGACTTCGCTGCTGATATACGCGCGACACGTTTGTCAATTGTGCACAGTGTCGGGAATGTGTCAACGATATACGTTTGCTCGTTCGTTCGTTCGCAATTTAATGGAAAAAAAAAAGAACAAATACGACATCGTCGTAATCGCAAACTCGGATGGTTGTATCGATAGGCTTTCTAATTCGTGGATCCACGCGTCGTCGGACGCGCGCACGATCACCGGGAGGGGAACATTTTAAACGTGTTACTTGTGTGTGTATCACGCCGTCGCAGGGATTGATCGCGAGGTCCTTGAATTTTGCATAATTTTCTAGAATATACACGAGAGATCTATTTTTTGGCGTCTCGCAGTGTTTTGCATTCACGCAATCGGACGATTAAGTTGTTCTTTCCTCGACTTCGTAACTTCGGGCTGTAATAAGCGTGTAGCATTTCCTCCTCCCTCGAAGAAATATCACGACATATCTGCTCTCGGTGCGAATGTCACACCTGTGGCTTACATCGATCACTAATCCATGTCGAAAAGATTTCGAGCTGTAAACACGCCTCGGAGAACGTGAGAAGGCCCTTCTTCTTGGCAGCTAAAGATTAGACGCGTAACGGGTGGCTAGGTGTAATAAAGGTGTTGATAACATTTCGGTGTGACGCCTTATAATTACTTGTACATAGCGTTCGAACTATAATTTATTAACAGGTCGTTCGCGATTTTTTACTATCGATTCATTCGTTTACTCGACTATACGTTACTACTCTTTATAGCGTTATAGCCTCGTAAGCTCTCGATTTGCGAAATCCATTTAAGTCTAAGAGGTACTTAGCCTGTAAATATAGAATTAAATCAGTTAATCATCGTACGTTACTGTTTGTGTCTTGAGTGGAAATGAATCGTGATCCGAGCCGGCTCGCGCTTCATTCTCGTACAAGTCATTCGCTTGATTTCGCGATAGTATACGAGGAAATCGGGAAATCGTGTAATTTACATATCTCCTTTTCTCTCTCTCTCTTTCGAGTCTGTTTTTAAAATCTTCTTCGGACTATTTCCACGAATGTATCGATCTCAGATGCTACTGCACCATCTGGTCTCCGTAAGTAAGAGTGACGTTGCGCACACGCCACGGTGAGATGATCTTTCGTTGAAATTATCATTCCGTGTGTGGTGTCGCGCGATATATCTCGTTTAAGTACACGAGCGCACACGTGTATCGAGAAAGAAAGGTCGTTAAAAGCCGTCGCTTGATGCTGGTGCGCGATAATATTTTTCTAATAGCGGAAGAATATATATTGTACGAACGTGTAACGCGTACCTGCCGGTTCTCCTCAGACTTTCTAAGTACACCAAGTTTCTAATTTGAAACAACCCATATTACATACATTTTTATTATTAAATATCCACTTTTACATGCCCCGGACTTTAAGCGAAAGCTATTGTTAGTGTTGCGAAAAGTAGTGCGAACTACGAAGTCCACGATGTTAGGTCTCGGACGGGATTGTCGGTCGGATATAAAAGTTATTCGAAATTACTGGAAATTTACTAACATTCTAGTACTTTTCAGGCATCTACAAGCGGCGATACTCCTTTTTTTCTTAATACACGGTAGGGCATCGAGATAGTCGATATAAATATTTAAACTTTGTTACACGTGTTACGATATATCACGTGTGGAGTTTAATTAAATTAATCGCACAGGTACGATTTGGCGATTGGCGTCGACCACACGCGAGTTTCTTTCGATCGCTCTTCCCGCAAAAGTTTTCCACTTTTCCATTCGACACGATACTTCAGACCCCTTTTGTAGATACATCCACTCGCGCTCGTTAGGAATTCGCGATTTGATTTACCTCGACTAGATTTTCGTGGCGCGATGACGTTTCTTCACGGGGGGTCGTCGGATCCGCGCAAACTTTCGTTCGAATTTTATTACGCTGTTTTGTGTGTGATTTGATCACTTGTACAAGGCGTATCACGCTGAATACGATACGGTGGCAACGGACGAAAGGCAGTTCATTTACATACATCGGAGGTGGCTGATCGCTGGCGATGGCGTGCGATAAATAATAGTTACGAGCGAGTTGTGGCGCGTACCTAAGTGTGTAAAACGCGCATGTCCGCGCGTGCGTGTGCATAAGATTATACATTCCCACGCGCCCACATGCACACCATATAAATATATACATAAATTATATATATACACACATATATATAGATACATATACGAGGAGAGAAACTTACATTATATCGATATATGCATAACATATAAACCTCTGTCTTCCAAGTGCATATTAAAGTTACTTCATGTGTAAATATATATATTACGGATATCGTATATCGTATTTCCAAGACGTATCGTCATTGTCGACTGGTAAATGTGGCCGGCAGTGTTGTGCGAGTATCGTGGCTATTCGTTGGATCTTGGCGGGACTTGAAGAATCTGCCCTCGACAGATCTTCCTCGTTACCTTGGAGTAAGAGCGATTAACCGAGCGGTCCTCTCGGTTTAGCAGTGGAGAAAGGAAATTTTACGCGAAGGTGGACCGATCATCATCCGATGACTCATCCGTCATATACTTGTAGCTTAGGTCAATGCGAATACAAATTCCTGCACCATTTTGCAAACGACCGCGCAAAGTGTTTTCAGTTATTAATTAAAGAAGACAGAGGAAAATAATCATGCCATCCTCCACTCGCGTTTCGCCGCGTCGCGCATGATTATTTTCTCCTGTCTTCTTTTATTAATCTTGGTATAAATGTATGCAGTTTTCCTAGACACTCATTCAGTCACCGTCTAGTATTAATGCATTCTCATTAGTTGTGACAATACTGTGTAGGAAGTAGACAAGAACTCGATGAAATTTTTGAAGCAGTTTTCCTGTAGTAAAAATATATGTGGTTACCGCAGTCACCTGCCCGGTTATTGTCTAATTTTAATCAACTGAACAGTCTTTTTTGTCAATTTATTGTCCTGCTTTCGTTCAGCAGTTCAGAGTTGGCGTATCTTTTGCGCGCAGTAATTGCAGGAAACATTTCATCTCGATTGAGATGCCAAGTGGATTAACTCATCAGTTATCAGACAGAATTTAATATAATGTCCAGCAACTGCTGAAAAAATGCATGAAATTTCTACCAGGGAATAATTCAAAAGTTTACGTATTTGTTTGTAAAATGATACAGAACATTCTTGTTCACGTTAATTCAAGCTACAATTATATGACGAATGAGACACTTAACGACAGACGTCCTGTATAAAAGTTTTTCGTGGCTCAGTTTTTACTACGATTCTTTCAAATTTAGCCCCGTCGCTCCTTTCTTTCGCATCGCTCTCCAAGACCTAAGCTGGTACTAGGAAAGATCGGACGAAAGTCACGCATGCTCGCGGTACCGTGATAATAACACGAGAAAGGTCTAGCTGTAATTTACGAAAATGTATTTTTGTGCTAAAGTCAATCTTACTATAGGTATATTAACGGGCAGTAGTGATTAAGTGGATAAGCGGCGCGATTTCGCGGCTCTCGTATCGACGCGGTTCGACGGCTGGCAGTCGTTTTGCAATCTACACGTAGTGCTTCTCCTTTCCTCCTTTCCTTCGAGGAAACTGCGAAGAGAAGGCGACGCACGATGACGTTGGCCGTCGAATCGCGGCGTCTCACGGTGAAATGACGTCAAATTATGAATCATATCGCTTGACCTATAGCCGCAGCGTTAAGTCTAACGATTATTACTACAACTCGTTACCGCCTGGACCGATAACGGGGAGATGGATCCCGGTTTCACGTAATATAGCGACATACATCTCCTAAAATTGTATCATATCGATCAAATAAAGGCTGTTATACAAGTTCACTCGTCTGTCCTGCGATGTGATAAATAACAAATTCTTCCGATGCGCCATTGGATCGACGCAAGAAACTGGTCGTTCCTCTGCTGAATTCGACTTTAAATAAGCCTGTCGATTGAAGAAGTTTTAAATCCATACTATGAAGGGTGCAATATGTGTGTGCCTGTTTTAAGTATAGAAAGTAACATAATAATAATAATAATAATACCTTATTAAACGCAAGTTGTATAATGAGGATTGAGTATTCATTAAAATGAGAGCGAAAGCGACCAAGAGGCGCGGCAACAGCTGAAGACCTGATTTTCCTCCATTGTCTTCTTCAAACTTTGATATTAATAATTTCGTCCCATTATAATAATCTAATAAATTTATACAGTAACTTATTTACATAACAATTATTAATTATAGAGTCATTTCGTCTTTAATTTTGCAACAAATATCGTCGCTGACTGAATACCATGATTTCCGTGATATTTATGAAAATATTCGGCAAGTATCCTCTCTGCGAATTATCCCCACGATTCGATCGATGTCACAAACGTCGCGGCCCACGCGCTCTACAAAAGACGGTAATACCGCGAATACCGAGGCAGAGCAAAATGTACTTCTCGTAATCGCGTTCCGCTTTATATTCGTGGATATTTACGCCTTCCGAAAGCAGATGTCTATTTGGCGTACACGGTCGAGGGGGTCGGAGACATAATAATTTCGCGCTGTGGAAAGGGCGGTGAAAAGTACAGTCAAGCAGGCTTATGCTAGTCTGCGAGGGGAGCGCGCGGTCTGCGCGGCCCTTTGCGCAATGCGCGCAGCACCGTCGTCAACGGCTCATTGTCGCAATGTCCATTGAAATCTCTCGTGACAATGGCGCGCGCAGGACGGCATTGTCGCCGTCCGCGAGAGCATCCCGGCCTTGCGCGTCCGCCTGCCTGCGGGTGCCTGCGGAGAATCGGAAAAATCGCTGCTCCCGTCTCAGCGAGGATTATCGTCTCTCTCTCTTTCTTTCTTTCTCGCGGAAATCGTCGCGATATGATCGTTCCGTCAATTTAATATCTAATCGAACGCCAAGTCGAGCGAATCCGCGGACAGACAAGTAAATGTTTTAGTTGTGAGGGCCAAAATGTTGTTCTCTAAACCGAAGGTTTGGTTCTCTGAAACGAAACCTTTTTCATCTTCGTTTCAGAAATGTGTTATAGCCAAATATTTCATTTGTAAATTTAGGCCCGTTTGTAACGCAATATTTGGTACCGTGTATATTTTGTACAGTGCCGTTCCCTCGATTTCAAGTTTCTAGCATTAAAAAATTTTTAGCCCTTCACAACGTATATATAAGATCGAAATTATTACAATCAGAGCCGTGACAACCTTATCATTAAAACTGTAACTAGAATTACTTCTGCGATTTTCAGCCTCTGGCGTTATAAAGCCGAGAATCGTGTAACTTTCGATTTAGAAAATAATACACGTGACGTCGGCGGTACGCGCTGCAAAGAAATACTGCAATCCCGTAACACCGTTCCACTTACGTTTTCCGCTTGATAATCAGGCCAAGTCGCGGAGAGAAAAACTTGGCGGAAGGACGTCGCGCGCGCGGGAAAACAAATAATTCGAGGCCGACGGGGAAGTTCGCGCGCATTCGCCGATCGATACTCGCGCGCGCGCGCGACTTGTAATCGGCCGGCACGCGTCTAATTAGCAATTACCGCGGCACAGTTTCGCTTAATTGGCCGGGGATTTATTCTTCGCGCGCGCGTCATCGGATGATACCGCGCGCGTCGCGATAACACGACGGCGGCGGACACGCCGGTGACTGGAATAATTGAACGTAATTGGCTGCGTTTGATGACAGATGTACCGCCGGTTCCGTCGGCGACCGGCGGGGAGGCGGAGAAGAGGAAGCCGGACGCGCAGAGCCTGACGGAGAGGGCGGTGTGAGAAGGGGGGGGGGGGTTATTGCGCGGGGCACGGGGGTGGCCTATAATTTATAAACTAGGGGCTGTTTTGGGGTAATTGCAGATAACGACGGGGCGGTCCGGATAACAAGCCGACATGGGAGTCACTGGACACCGTGCCACTCCACCATCCGCGCGTAACACCATAACCTTAGCGTCGTTACGTACGGTTATCCCCGCGGTGTGTGTATATAGTTTGCAACCCTGTCCAAGCGTAAGTTATGTCGCGCGTGATATCACCGTCCGGGGGGTTGGAGTTAATAAACGACCGCGCGGTTGCAGGCGAATCGCCGTCGCCGCTGTCGCCGGCGCAGGTGCCTTTCATCGCCTTCGAACTCGTTAGCGGCGAAAATACCGGGAGAAATATCGTTCGGGCCAAAGATGAGCGATTCTCGCCCGCTTTCCCGGGCTGGATTATCTCGCCGCGCTTAAAATGCACTTCGGGAAAACGCGCGGTGATGCACGAGCGCAGGAAGCGATTCGGACGATTTTTTTCTCACTCGACGATCTGCTGCGATTTCTCGGCTGTGGTGGTCGCGTGTGTCCGCGCGGATCCACGCGGATAAGTAGATGTCGAGAATCTTTGTCAGCCGGCCGCTTCACACCTCGTTGAGCACGAGAAAAAGGTAGCAGTACCTACCTTCGCCGGAAGCGTGCAAAATCCATTTGGGAGAGCACCGTACAATGACAGTCGGCCTACCTGCCGACAGCATCCCTGCGGACGGCTCCCGGGGCTCAGAAGTAATGAATCGCACGTATTTTGACAGGTCGCCGGTGTCGTACCTGTGCGCAGGTGTCCGCAGGGATCTTAAAATCAACATTATTTTAACGGACGCTAAACAGCTTGAAACGGTAATAGAATACGCACTTGACTCGGTGTTTGCTTTTGTCACGCGCTTCTTAGGTGGTTTCGGATTGTTATATCTTATACCGCAACGCTTTCGTTCTGCAAAAGTCGTAAAAGCCGCACGCTTGAACTCGCGGCGTTTTAAATGCATCGGTATGTGCGTAACGTTTATTTTATGTACAATATTACGGTCGCGATAAGAATTAACTTCGCGTAAAAATTTATATTTTCGACGAAATAAAGATAAATAAATGTAGGTGAAATAAATATAACGGAGTAAAAGTAAATAAAAATATATATTTTTGCCGGATGTCTTTATTTCTAAGTCATCTCTTATTTCGTTCATGAGAAAAGGAAATTAGCTGTCCAACGATACAACTGAAATTAGCGGACTTAGTTTTTAACCGTGGGAGCTAAAAACTAGATTTTAGAATTAAGAATAATTAGCTAAATTAACTAAATTTCAGTTGTGTTATATCGACAGCTAATTTTTACCTGTGGAAGGAAGTTTTTAGTTGTGGAAGCTAATTCTTTTTTTCCGCGTTGTTACGAAATATCTATTATTTTATTCGTAAAGGAGAAAGAAGAAATTATGTTATAATTGATGAAACAATCGTGATACTTCCTGCGATAAAACTTCCGTTTCATCCGGTGCGAAACGTCTATCTGTCGGCGGGAAAGAGTCAATGCAGCAAGCCGCGCGCTATAATCAGCCTCGCACATGGGCCCATCGAGGAGATCCTTCCTGGAGAAGCTATAAATACGCCTCTTGGATGTATGACGCGATGATTCCTTAGTTCCCACAGCGTGGACGAACGGCTCGGCGCGACCATGTCTTGATAAGCCGATAAAACGAGGCGACGCGGCCTTGACAGGAGTGCACTGTCAGCGCGAAGAATCGCCGTATGCGGCGTTTCGTCTTCGTCCCCGCGAAAACGTCATCTCCGTACGTTGTAGCGGCGAAGAATTAGCTGGCTAATATCTGAATGGTCTGCCTGCGCGAACCGGCAAAATTTTCGCCGCGGCAACATTCCAGTGCGTTTCGGGCATTCCAGAAGTAAATTGAGATCGAGAGCGGCGGATGGTAAACGTGATTCACGCGAGTTTCGAGAATCGAGACGCACTGGCTGACGAAGTGAAGATTTCGCATTAAAAAAATGCTCGCGTCCGGCTATATTTCTGTATAATCGACAGGAAGAATCGGAAGAGAGAGAGAGTGTGTGTGTGTGTGTGTGTGTGTGAACACGACAACTCTAATTGAATAAATCTTGGTTGTGGTCCGGGCGATTTCATCGTTTGAAAACCACCCTCTAACAGGGGGTATGACGACATGGACACGTAAACGGGGGATTTCCGTGGGGTTGGTGCGCAGATTCACCGCCTACCTACATGTATAGCTGCCTATTGGGGTACTCCGGGGTGACAATGATGTAACGCGAAACCTGTAAAACTTCTCTCACCCTCTTTTTTCGGCTACGCGCTATGAGCGTAGTCCCGGGGGGCTTTATACGCTTATATTAGCGTTGCATTTTTATTTCGCGCGCCTCGATTCACAGCGGAGAATAGAAAATTATGCGTTATATTTCTGTGCTTACAGCAGGAAATCTTCAAAACCGTTCAACAATTTACGTCTGCATATTTTATTTTAGTACAGATAATTTTAGTTTACTCTAATTTTGATCTCAATTTGCGTCAATAATTTTACCACCGAAGAAACCGCTCGGTACCGGGGTTTAATTGGTTAAATCATAAAAGATGAATTATGAAATAAATGAGTAAATTAATAACCCAATCCCTTACGCACATGTAAGCAAATTTACAACGAAATATGAGCCTGGGCATGAGAGTACGGTCATTGTAATAACGAAGTTCGATATAAACACACGCGCGTGAAGCCGATTTGTCCGTTTCTCCGTAGCTCAATTGAAAGTGCACGTACGCGCTTACACGCGTACGAACTGTATTCGGTGGTCGAACAGGGGGTGCCTCGCGCGAAGAGGAAGAAGAAACTGTCACCGGGCGACAAGGGCGATAGAGAGAGAGAAACGAAGACAGTGGCGTGGAACAGAAAGAAGGGCGTTCATAATAACGTCAAGGGTGGGGCGTACTACGGGGTTCCTGGTATTCAGATGCTCTTTTCAAGAGTGAAGAGAACCCTCCTCGACGCGCATTCAAGTGTCCCCGCTTTGTAATGCCTCTTAATACCGCTTCACTCTGTCGTCGTTATTAAAGATCCGGAACATATTGTCGATACAACAACGACGACGCCACACTATGGCGTCAAGCCCTTCATTGCCGCCATAGGGTACACACACCGTGGTGTGTTGCGGTACGGTGTGATGCGGTGTGTTGTGGTGCGGGCATGTCGTAGGAAACGCGGGACGAGAATTTTCGGTGGAAGTTTTGGGAAAACGCGACGACCTGGTCGCACGATCGCAAGCGCGGCGGAAAAAATCGCTGATATTACCGAGCCTCCTCGATGCCGTCGCACCTGCTGTCGTTCGCTTAACACCGGACAAAAATTGTCAGCCTCCTATTATTCTTTCTTGTAATATCGTTAGGATACTGATACTTTTCGTAAGGATAAGGGGGGAAAATTGAAGTTCCTGCAATTGAAGAATCCTGTGATTACAAACGACGAGTTGCTGATTGGCAGATTAGAAATGTTAGTGTCGCGCGATATGTCGCATCTGCGAAATATCGTGGGAGATTTCAGATTCCTCAGGATGGCCGATAAAAGGATAGGAAAGAGATTTTAGATTCTTTTACTCGAAAATTCGGGCCGAAGATCTATCGCGACTTCTCTAATTTCTGATCTGAGAGATTCGATTTCATAGAGGTACGCGCGCACGATTCCGTTCGTTTTGTCGAAGCTATTTTCTTTCTTTTCTTCTCTCTCTCTCTTTCTCTCTCTCATTCTCTCTGTCTCCCTCTCGTTCTTTTTCTTTTTTTATTATCGTCGAATTACATAAAATGATGGTGAGAAATGCCTCTAGAGAGAGAGAAACTGAAACGTATCGCTACGTTTCGAGCGTCGTGATGTACCTGCAGATAAATCGTGCGAGTTAGCGTAAGACGATCCCGGCGCGCGGAACTATGTCCAGCTTTTTCCCACAAAACTCACCTGACACAGGTCCTGCTGATAAGAAAACGTTGAAAGTGCGATGTGGCACATCGGCAGGAGCCTCGTGTACGAGGAATTGTTCTTGATGACGGGTAATTTCTCAACGAGACGAAACTTGTTCTTGATGACGAATAATTTCTCGATGCGCTAATTTCCTGCGGCCGAAGCGTCTCGGTAAATAATGCGATACCTCGGACTGAAATTGTAACGATTGAATCGCGCCAAACAAGCAAGTGTAGCAATTTTGTTACATCCATATTAATAATTATCGCAACATTTACTTGGAAAAATATTTTGCTCATATATATATTTTACACATATTATTACATAATTTTATCTAATCGCTAATTAAATGGCGCTCTAGATATTTTTCAGCGACTACGCACCCTTATAAAGTAACACATTGTCATCAAATTATTGTCGAGGTCGATCCAGATAGATCCATTTGTCACTGTTGCGCACACAGCTACGCGCTAATTACGATGGTGGTTTCATCGTGCGGCGAAATGTCCCACCATGGCGTCCATTAGCCAGCACGAGCATCAGCCTTAATAAGCATCGCCGTTTCAGCCCTCGGTAGATCTATCAGAGATCGTCATAATTGGCGTCACATCCATATTTCCCTACCCCTCTTCCACTCTCTTAGAGGCTGTTAAGGGTTACGCCATTACGCTTCTCCGAGCACATGTCGCGTTTCTTCCCTCGTATCCCGATAATAATTAGCCGCGACTATAAATCTCGACACCGTCGCTGCGTCTGCGTCATTAAACATCGAGTACTCGGTAGCTTATCGCCTCTTCTCCCTCACTTTTTTTTTCGTAAATCTGGATCGCACCTCACTGCGACCGTAATATACAAAGCTACATGTAATGTGAAATTTCAAACTTTCGCAGTGTGGATAAATATTTGATATAATTTCTGAGTTGACGCCGTGTCTTTCGAAGATTTTTATCCGATGTTTCGTGAACATTTCAGTTCACTTTTCCAGGGTGAAGATAGATCTGTTTCAAATTCTCGAAATACGTCAACTCGGAAATTATATCGAATGCTGCACATAATAGTCGCGTTTTTATAAAAATCTGAAAAAGGAACCGCGAAATTTTCTCAATTGCGAGCTCTCTCTCTCTCTCTTTCTCTGCGAACAGATTCAAGATAGTTACAAGGCAATACCATATTTTTTATCTTAGGAAAAATTACTCTTTTATATATTGCTAACTCTCGATTTAGATATGTTTTTATCGCAATCAAGTATTAGCAAAGGAGGGGTCTCGACACCGTGCTATTCCGTTTGTGAAATACCGACACTATCGTGTCGGTTGGAGAATGTAATGTATTAGCGGTTAGCAAATAGAAATGATTTAAAAGATATACCAATGAATGCAAAGTAAATTTTCCGGTTGACCGATCTTCGAACGAGAGCCCTGTCGTATGCATACCAGTCGTATGCAGTTGCATAGTGACGTGCAACACGAGCCTTCGTGCGCGTCGCTCATCGGTTCGTCGATACGCGGTTTACGATTTTGATATTCCCCATTTGATCTCTCTCGTTTCGCGTCGGTGATTAAATAATATTTCTGCAATAATATTATTTTAATAATACTCTCACACACAAACGCTATCCTCAAGTTACGGAAAGTTCTCGTTCTCGTCACAGCGAGATAAATTCTAATGTAAGGTCGAGTTAATTGAAATTGCACCGAGCGTAAAAAAAATCAGATTCAACGACAGACGAGCGATTTTTGAGTTTCATATCGTCTCGTCGCGCCACGTGTACGCTTTGCGAGAATTTCTTCTTCCGTTTTGTCACGGTGTCACCCATTATTCCGGGTACTTGCGCAGTCAGCGGCCTTTTTCTACTGTCTCTTTAATTTAGAAACACGTGGAGACTACGCGACACGGTTCCTAAGAGGATGGGAGACATGCATACAAACATTACAGGAAAGATGATGACAGTACTCCGCTTGCGCGCTACCCTCAAATCACCGAGCGCATCTAACTAACCGTGTAATCGGCAATTTCGACCTATTATGACGCCCTTCCTCGCCCTGCGTGTGCCCTAACAAAATACAGACCTCGCGCTCCGCGCGGAACAATCATAATTATTATCGGCGTCTCTTATTAATTTATAGCAGCTTATTATGGATTATCAACTCGGTGATTGGCGGCCGAGAAATATTCGACACCAAGGGAGACGACTTCACGCGATCGATATTAAACAAAAATTAAGTGTTACAGTAAATCAGTTACTAAAAGAATCAATATAAACAATACAATAATATGTAGTAGTAATGCTGCCAACAGGAATAATTCGCGGAAAAGGAATTCCGTAGGTTTTATCATACATAAATAAAATGTTCATTAAGAATGAACCTATAAATCCTAAATGCAAGAAAATTCCACAAAAAGTATATTCTAATTGAAAATATAACATAATCTTACACGGATAAGTAAAAGAAAAATATTCGAGTTTTAATCTAATAATAATTTCCACACGTTTGTAAACGCGAAGTAATTTCCTGACGCAAAAAATAATCCGTCGCTGGATACCGATACTTCGAGAAAAAATTCTAACTTCCGTCGCTCACGCTTCGTAAATAATAACGCCCGTTAGACATAATGCAGTTGAATAATTTCCTTTATGTATCACGCCGAGGAGGTGCCTATCGCTCGCCGAATCTACGAGCGACCCGCTGACACGTAGTGAGCCGCGGCATAAAGTGGCCAGTGACACATAAAGAGCATATTTTCGGGCATTAGGGCCGGGCCCTTCGTGGGCCCTGAATGGCTACCTGTGTTCACGCCTGTTCGCGCGCGGCCTCTCCGCCACGAAAATCTCCCGCGCCGATCTGCGCCGCGTCGTGGTGCTAATGGGAAAATAACTGGCGGATTACGTCGCCTAATCCGCTCGTCGACGTGATCGCATCGTCGTCGTCGTCGTGGGGAGATCGAGCGAGTGCTCTCTGTTCTCACTCATCTTTAAGATCGTGCGCGGATCCCGATGGTGGGAATATCTTCCCCCGCGCCTCGAAGAATGTTCTATCAAGTTCGCCCATCCCGATAACGACCATTGCGATCGCCTCAGCTTTTTCTTATAGCACATATTGTAATTTAAACGTATCATAATTTTTTATCATAATATTGGAATTTATCATAATAATGGTATAATTAATAGAAAATAATATACGCCTATCCAGATATATATTATTTTCTATAAGTTCAATACTAAAGGAGCTTTTATTATCTTAGTTGGATCAATTAATCTTCCAAATATAATTTCTCTTTTTAATAAAAAAATTTTTCAGAAATATAAACAATAAATTTCAAAAATTTTTTTTATTTTCACATCCCTCCCTATGTTCGCGATTTGACATATTATCTATTTGGTTTTGTAAACGGTAAATTTTCCTCAATTTCAAATAACACATAGTTACAATCATGATATCTTAGTGAAAGCAAGTTTTATAGCTTTTAAACAAATAGAATTCTGCGGCAACCAGCAACAGGTTTAAATACGACGTATACGACTTTTTTGGAGAGTTTCACCGGCTGCGAAATTGTTAGCATCGATAACATTAATATTTAACAGTACTAGAAAATATGTATTTTGGCTCTTCAAGGCCCTTGATAATTTATGTAATCGCAAAGCAGTTAATTGTATGCAGCAATTATACGTCGAATCACCGTCGTCGAGTGTTCGCCCGTGCGCGCGTCCTTCCGTTCCGACAATTCGAGACGTCGCCTCACCTCAGGTGCGCGTCGAGAATGTCGGCTGCTAAAAATAAATCCGGTCGCACGCAACGCGCCGTCGATTGTCAGTGAGCCCCCGGGGCGATATACGTGCATACGTGTAACGTGTGCACCAAGATAGCCGCTATCTCGAGCAGCGGAGGCGGTGTCCGGTGACGCGGCCACCAACAACACGACGGTGCTGTCGTCGCCGCGCGAGCTCCTTTCGTCACCTCTCGACCCGGCTTATTGTTCGCCGATATTAATTTTAACGACGCACAGATGCGTCGGACGATGACACCGCGGAAACACGAGATGCGCCCGCGATGCATCGCCGCACCGTCCTGCTCGTCCGTCGCAGGACTGCCTCGGAAGTGCCCGCAATACCTTTTTCTTTTATTACCGCGATTAATGCTGCGTATCCGTATGGTGTGAATTGCTTCGCTTAGACAGAAGCTTATCGCGCGTGTCTGGAAATTTTGTTCTTCCTCTTCTGCGAGGATGAGAGTCGCGTTAGAAAAGAAGGACGGGGTGTTTCGATCAGGGTTGATATTTTTATATTTTGTTTCCGTTAAAAGCTTACAAATTTAAATGTGATAACATTTGTATGTTAACAGCATATATTCTTTTTATGTCATTATAAAAATTTTATGTCTCAATTGAAAAAAGGAGGATATTTTATTTGGCATAAACAGCACAATTTTAGTATTTTGCAATGCTTCTAAAATATTTTACGAAAAATTAACAATGGATTTGGCAAACTTGGTTTCACGTTGATTAAAAAGGAAAATATTATTATATTATTGTGCGTATTGTAACCACAAACTAAGAAATATCCCTCTGCAGAAATTTCAAATTTATAGAAATTGATATGTTACACGTAATCTCTGCTTATTTTATGCGTGATGTTTCCGTCGAATCCGTATTTGTCCAGTTATCTCTCTGAATCGTGTAAATTAATAATTTAAAGACAGGACGTACGACGGATATACGACAGATTCCGCTGTTATATCAATCGGGAAAATAATAAAATTCCGTGTCTCGTGAGAGTGCGAATGCATACTCGACTGTGCTGGCGTATAAAACAATACTGGAAATCTCCAACGAGACACTCGCTCGCCAGTGCCATCGAGGAATACTGTTTCACGTTGCCGTTCTCCGGAAAGTTCACGCATACCCGCCAGCTTCCGGACCGGTGTCCTTTGCGCGCGATTTCACTTGGCACTTGCGAATCCGTCATTACAAACGGCTCGCCGGCTCTCTTTATCGCCACGTCGCTTTACGTGAAACCGTAGATCCCTTGCGCGACTGCGAGAACGACCCGGTCTGACCCGGAACAAACGCCGAAGCGAGGCAGAAATGCGGCGTGGAAGGGAAACGAGGACGCGTTGAAATCTACGCGAGAGCGAGAACGAAAGAGAGAGAGAGAGAGAGAGAAAGAGAAACAGAAACGGGCAAAGAGAGATAGATAGAGAGAGAGAGAGAGAGAGAGAGGATCAGCGCCGCCGGTTTAATTTATCTGGATTTACAGCACTGAAGATGCCTCGCCGTCTGTGCCCGGCTGGAGGAGGAGGATGAGGTGAAGGATCGCGAGAGGGGTCGGAGCGGGAGGGGGAGGATTTTGCACAGAGCCATTTTGGAATGCAATTAAACGCAGTACAGTGAAACACGACGCCACCGCCGCTGCTGCTACTACTGCTGCTGCTGCTGCTTCCCTCCTCCGCAACCCCTGCTATGCTCTGCTATGCTTCCTCCCCCGTCTCACCCTCTCGCTCATCCTCTCCCACGTAGCACCTGCCTCGTGCTTTGCCTCGTACACGAATGCCTTGATGTGCCCAGGTACAAACAGGATGCTTTCCGAACGGTCGAGTCCTGACGAGGCGCAAAGTGGATTCGCGCGTCTCCGGCGGCGAAATGCGTTTCGTCGCGTCAAAGCGCGCGCCTTCCCCCCCCCCCCCCCCCCCCCCNCCCACTGTCTCTACGTCTCACCGGGTAGATTTAATTTGAAAATATTTCGCTTGCGCTGTCGTGACGATTGGATGAGCGATGTGAACGAGGAAATAAATATCCCGGGAATATAATTTCCTGCAGGGGATATTTATCTGCGGTGAATCGCACGACGGGCCGATGTTGTCGCGGCTTGATGTATTGTTAAGTTTCACGTCCCTCCGAAAGTTTAGATGTAACTGTATGATAATTTACATAATTATTTTTATAATATAGCGAATGTATTTGTTGAAAGAATGGCATGTCCTGTGCGATACAATATGATATAATACGACCAATAATGCAACCGATCCCGCTCCGCGGTCGGGACATTAATTCCACCCCTTTTTCCCTCTCTCGTTGCTAATTGGCGTGATAGAATCTAACTAACTCTATCATTTTCCAGGGTCGTTCGTGAACAATACGTATCATCGTCAGGTCGTCAAGTGCGTCCTTGGATCTAACGAAAACCGAAGAAGGATGGCAAAGTCGGTCGTCCCCGGGTTCGTTTTGATAAGGACGAGCATCCCTGCCCCTCAAGGGTCGGCAGGAGAGAGAGGAGGCGCGGAGGAAGAGGGCGAGAGAGACAGAGAGGAGGAGAGAAAATGGCGGCCCGCTGGAAATCCGACACCAAATCGAAGGAGACGCCATCGCAAAGCGCGGCGCCGCCCCTTTATCATTGGGTCTTGGCATCGGCACGGTGTCATCCTCGCGCCCGTAAGCTCTCGAGCGCGCGCCCGAGTCGGAATAATTATCGTGATTTTTGCGTTGCACCTCACTCTCTCTCTCTCTCTCTCTCTCTCTTTCTCTCTTCGTTCTCACCCGAGTGACATTAATTGTGAATTGGTAAGAAAGATCAGCTGATAAGAGCCGGCGATAGCTGTCGGACGCGATACTTAAATCTAATAACGGAAGGATCAAATTGTTCGACGATATAATGTACGCGCCAGTATTTATTTCCAAGTTTTCAACGGACGCATATGTACAGGCTATTGTATTCGTGCTGCCAATTTCGATTCGAATATCCGAGTCTTTCAGTAACTGAGTGTACGGCTAATTTCAGACGTTACAAATGATTGATTTTTCTAACGATAACAGGTAATAACAACGTGTGAAATTAGCGGTATACTCAGTTAATGAAGGAATCGGATGCTCGAGTAGTCGAAATTGACAGCATTATATTATATAATAGCTACCTATTACGTCGAGCAGACCTTTCACTCCGCGAATAATATTTTTGATATTAAATATTCCCCTATAAATAATCTCCTTCGGACCTTGACAAAAAATTTTTATCTAATGTTGCGAGAAATGTTACTTCAGCCAGGAATCGAGCCTTCCAAAACTTGCTGGGTCAAGCACTGTACCAATTCGGCCAACAACGCTTCGACAGTGTTCCATGCAACATAATGTATAAGTAGCTGAATTTGATAATCTTTCTTAATAGTTTACCTTTAGAGTTTTGGGGGTGAACTACTCTTCCAAGGAGAGTCCTTTCTCGAGATGAAGTTTCTTTTTTAAAGAAATATTTCCAATAATTGATAGATTCGTATCGTCATGAAACAAGAATGTTTCTCTTAAATTAAATTCCATTGACGACTAAATAACGATCTAATTAATTCACCTCGATTAATCGGTTTGTTTCGTCAAACAAGTGTTTTGATTTTCTATTAAATCAAATTATTTCTGTAAGTTGTTTGAATTTAACTTGTCTGATTGTTGCGCTAATTTAGTAACTCGTGACTCGCATCTTGACAGACATTTTTTCACATGTCCGAGATGCATGACGCTACTTCAACGTTGACGTTGACGTGCAATTAGTGGAAGAAGGCGGCGTAAATTCAAAGGATTGGCGAGGCGTGGCGAAGACCGGCTCATTTTGCTACTCGAAGAAAGATATCGTCACTCATTGATGTAGGTAAAGCTGGTGGTCCGCCAGATTTCTCGCTATTTTCAACCGACATATTTCCATCATATGACCAACGTTCTAAATTTATCACATTTCCGTGATCATCCCTCATATGATTTGATTGATTTTTTAGAGCAAAAGAGGGAGAGAGAGAGAGAGAGAGAGAGAGAGAGAAAGAAAAAAAAGAGGAAGAGAGAAAGAGAGACCTCTGAGACCAGACATCCTGTTTTAACCGATTCTGAATAATAACGTGAAACATGGAGTTTTAATTTAAATTTTAAGACGGAGGTAAAGATAGAGATAAACGATTGAAACTCGCACGTGTAAGAATGGTAACGATATATGTGACATACTTGTGAATGAACGAAACCGATCCCTTAGACGTGTACGAGTTCGTATTCGGGCCGATCTGCAGATAAAGTTACGTTTGTCGTTGGATCATATTTGCAGAAATGTGTATCATAATACGACCCCAGAGATGAGCCGACGACCTTCACGAAGGGATGGAAATCTTATCGCTAAAATAAACGTTCTATTAAAACGATAACCTTCTCTTTCGATACCCCGCATCTGCAATCTGCTTCTAAATCTTTTTCGAAATCGTCGTTGTCCAACTTTGCAGTGAAATGACAATTAACATAATGGCAATATGGCAGAATTCCTTTATACATTACATTTTATACATTTAAGTAATTTTATTTTTATATAAAAATGTTCAATTCAATTAATTTTTTCAAAAATATAAATAATAAGTTAATCAAATTTTTTTAATTTTGACTTTTCCTATGTTCATAATTTGACATTTTCTCTGTTTGGGTTTATAACAGGTAAATTTTCTTCAATTTCAAATAACACAATAAAAACAAATAGTTACAAACATAATATTATAAAGCAAGTTTCATATTAGTTTTTATTTTTACTTTATCGACGAAACTCTGCAGCAACCAGTTACAAATTTAAATTTGTTGTATACAGCTTCCAATTTGAGAAAGGTAAAAACATTACCGGCTAAGAAAGTGTTAATTTAACAAGACGGTAAATAAATAATCATTTGATAGTAGCTTTAGTTTCATCAATGTCCACTTGATCCGTAATTTTATTGCAAAAATAGGAAGCAGCGTCAGTTTTATAAAATCCCATGAGATTTGACGTTCCATCTAGTCAACCTGTGCGAAATGTTACGCGCGATAAATCATCCAAAACGTAACATCTGAAGAATGATCGAAATAAACGAATCCGTCGCGGACTTCCTCTCGTCAAACGGCGAGGGGTGGACGATTGTTGCGTGGTTGTTGTGAAATTAGTCAAACATGAGGCGCGATAGCGTCGCGCGGAATCACAACACGGTGTACGGTGACGTTGACACGTTTCGTTTCCGGTGTTTATTGTCTACTCGCAATTCCCCGACCAGCTCCGCGATAACGGAAAACAGTGTCTGCTGAGCGAAACAAAAATCGTCCACAAATAACTTAATATCGTTGATTAGGAGTTATAAACTGCGACGGTCTCTGAAATAAAATCAATCCCTCGATGAGCCGATTTTTTTTTCACTTTTTATCTCCATGCGCTTTTAATTATTACAAACTTAAAATAGTTAACGAGAAAAATTGATGTCATCGATTAAATTAGTAGCGAACTACTTATAATTAGTATAGTTTCAACGGTAAATCTTTTTATTTACAATATTAAAATTAAAAATCTTTGTATCTCTCTTCGTTCGCAACAATGCTTGAGATGCGATACATTTTCAAAATATGTATACTTCCGTAAGTATTCATAATCTTCAACCAACACCCTTTGTAATAGATAATTTTGGCTTAGAAATGAAAGACATGAGAATACGCGTAGAATACCGCCGCTGATAAGAATGCGAGGGATAATCCGGTATCGGGGCGAGGAAGTTCAACGTGCAACACTCCCCATGTCAGACAGCTGTTGCGTAATAATAATAAAGAAGACAAGGAGGAGAGGAAAAAATTGCTCGAACTTCGACTCAAGAGCGTCGAGGAAGGAATCGCCGAAATTCGATATATCCAGGTAATCGGTCCGTCGCGGAGGTCGCCAGGTGGGAATCCCGGCAACGTGGAGAAATCGGAAGCGCTCACGGGGGTGAAGTTGTCGGGTAGGGGGTAGAAGACCGCCTCCCCATACCTATATACTTCATTCTCCACCAATGAAGCCGCATCATACGCCGCCCCGGACCAATCGCCGGGCATGCTGTACCTCGCTCATCGCACAGTTTCACCGCCGAAAAAAAAAAGAGAGGACGAGCAGGAGAACGAGGGGTGACAAAGAGGGAGAGAGGAGGGAGAAGGAGAAGAGAAGAGAGAGAGAGAAAGCGTGAGGGGTGAGGGGGCGGAAAGGGGGAGCGAGCGGGAAAGAGGAAGAGAGAAGACCGGCATCGCGGCGTCGTCAGCATCGCAACCGGGCGACACCACCACAACCGTCCGTGGAGGCGGTAGCACGACCACAATCCAACAACGGAAGCGGGCGACCGGGCGCGCTCGCACCACGGTGCGCGAGGCAACCCAGTTCGTCTTACTAACTTGGTGACTTGGTCACTCAGTGACGCTCTCGTGCGGCCAAGGGTGCTCTCTCCTTGGCGAGTGTCGGTTACGTAATCCGTTTGCCTGTTACGATCGGGCCGGTCTAACGGGGGTTGGCCTTTCATTCGGAAAAGCGGGAAAGCGAAGTGAGAAGTCGGCAGTCGCGCGACAGGTCTGACAGTGATCCGGGGTTCCGCGAATTTCAGGCCAGCTTTCGGCGAACCGATGCCGGCGGGACCGACCGGCGATGCCGCACCGCAAAGATTGAAGGGAAACCTCGGTTCCGGGAACGCTCGACGGGCAGCAAGTGGCTCGACAAAATGGATATCCGTCGAGAGGAGCGACCGGCTTTCGCGAAGAATTACCGCGTGTGCGACGGGTGTCGCATTATGATTACATAATTCATTATGAGCCGCCGTCGCGCTCAGATTCGGTTCCAGGCGCCTGCAGAGACTCGGGTTTGCTGCTATTTGCTTGCGGTGCGGTAATCAGACACGGCTGCGAAGGACAAATGAATACGCGCGATCGGAATCGTGGGACTTCACGTTCTTTTTTTTTTCTTTTCCTCGCGACCGAGGACGCGAATCCGCGAATATCGAGGCGCTGAGGAGCGCTCGCGCCGGACAATCGCATCGATCGGTAACGATTTCGACGGCACAGTCGTCGTCCTTCGAGGACTCGAGCTGCGTTTCTGCGATGGTGTCGCACTGCCTGTCCGGCGTGGAACGCGCTGCGAGGACACAGTCGCTGGCGTAAATACTCGCCGTACTCGCAGGGAAGTCGCGGGAGATCGCGGAACGATCGTCGCAAAGCCGATAATATTTTCAGGTAGCGACGCGTCCTATTGGCTGTCTCACCGTCCGACTTTCCGCCGAGCACACACTATTTCCACTGGAGGAATGGCGGGCCTCGCGGCGAGGAGAACTCGATGAATGAGAATCGAGCATCGCGTCGGTATGAATGAAACGCGTGTTATTAAACAGCCATTGCGTCGGGTCGAGCGTGTGAACAGCGGATGATTACCTTCGTCACTGATCGTTCATCCGGCGGACGACAAGACAACGTCGGCAATGTGAAGTTCATCTTAAACTGCCGGGACAAGCGAAAGAGGGCTATTGCATAGTCCTGACTTGAATACCTGATAGATGAAAAGGATTCTTTTGTCAACAAAGCGCTTAAAATCGTAAGACAATAGGAGATCGTCATTGGTGTTTTCATAGAGATAGGGAAATATAGTGTAGGGATGTGTGTCTTCTCGGCAGAACAGTGGCAGAAATATCTTCGGGGCAAATGGAGTCGATTGCGGAACGAGTCTTTGTGGATATATATTTTCCTAGAAAGGAAAGGATCGTTTGTATAAAAGGAAGTTGCGATTTACCGAGTGAGGGAAGACCGAGTCGGTCCCTGGATCTCAGCTAGATTCGGCAATCGGAGGAATCCCAAGAGAAGATTTACTTACTCAGTTATATCTCCAGTGCTGGCGAACGGCGAATGAACCTAGTGAACCCGGTCCAGCCGTCTGACTCGCCTCGCTAACACGTTCATGAGAGCCTCGCCGCACGCGCAAGAATGTCTGACAGTTCGGATCAGCTGTCATCGCCGAATAGCGACTGCAACAGTCAAATTGGCGTCGTTCATCGCAACGCAACTGCCCAGTACGGCAACACGACGTCGATGTCCGGTCTCAGCTTGTCTCATCATCCGCAGAATCTGACACCCACGTCGAACGGTAGCCCTCAGTATCCTCAGGAGCTGTCTACCTGCAGCACAGCCAGCGTGAGCGCCAATATCGTGAACATCAGCAGCCTCTCCTTCGGCGGTACCACTAGCAACTTCACTTCCGAGCAGATATCCTGTATGTGCGAAGCACTGTCCCAAAGCCAGGACATCGAGAAACTGTCCAGGTAAAAGCGCAAGAAGAGGGGTAAGGAATATACGCTCTTATACGCCGAGAAAAAGTGCTACATTCAAGTAAACGATCATTTTGATCATTCCGAGCCAATTAAAGCCAATTTAAACGCTTGTCTATATATACTGAAAGAAAAAGTGCTATATTCAAATAAATATTTGCTAATGAATATTGGAGTAGTCATTTTACTTGGATTAAGTAAGTGTTACTTGAACGCAATCTACTGCAAGAAAAAAGTGTTACATTCAAGTAACATTTACTTAATCCAAATATTCACTTGAATGTTGCATCTCATCGACGAAAAGGTACTTAAAAATTTACTCGCGGGACATAAAGATTTATTTCGCAGAAATAAATCTCATTTCTGTGAAATAAATCTGATATCTCTCGCAAATAAATTCTTAAGTACTTTTCTCTCGGTATTCAGTGCATTGATTTGTACCTCACTGAGCCACACGCGCCCGACGGGAAAGGGAAAGGGAAGTTCAGTAAATTCTATCTAAACATCGAAACGAGCGTAGATCAGTGATCGTCAAATCTGTCGGCTACCACTGTCTTTGTTTCGCATTTCACAACTATGGAATACTGTCCTTGTTTCGCACTGTGCAGTCTACCCAAAATATAGGGGAGGGGAGAGGTAGATGCGCCCGCGCACTGTACCTCTCTTCTTCTGCCAAGCGGCCGAAGACAACCTGCCGATTCCACAAAAACCCTCACCGGGGACGACATTGTTCATTTCAGATTTCTCTGGTCCTTACCTCCCGGCGAGCTGCTTCGCGGAGGAGAGAGCGTGCTGATGGCGCGTGCCGCCGTTGCCTTTCATCGTGGATCCTATCACGAGCTCTACTCGATCTTGGAGAGCCACGCTTTCTCGCCGCGTCGTCACCCCGAGTTGCAGCAGATGTGGTTCAAATCGCACTATCGCGAAGCCGAGAAAATTCGCGGCCGACCGTTGGGCGCCGTGGACAAGTATCGGCTCCGCAAGAAGTACCCGCTGCCGAAGACGATCTGGGACGGCGAGGAGACCGTTTACTGCTTCAAGGAGCGCTCGAGGAACGCTCTGAAGGAGTGCTACATGAAAAACCGATACCCCACGCCGGACGAGAAGAAGAACCTCGCGAAGAAGACCGGCCTGACGTTGACTCAGGTGTCCAATTGGTTCAAGAACCGTCGGCAGAGGGATCGCACGCCGCAGGCGAGAACGTGAGTCCCAATTTTCCCTCTATTTCCGCGTCAATTTTCGAACTCGACGATTTCAAGGTCAGTTTCACAACCTCCGATTAACTTAATCGGCTGGTTATTATTCCACTGGAATGACGGTCGCATTTGTCGTTAAACAGAATCGAAATAACTAATCACGCTTGATACTTAATCGATCGATTAACTTAATCGGAGGATGTGAAACTAGCTCTCAAAGAAGGAAATTAACTCTGAAAGTAACACTCGCGATCCTGACGCTGAAGTAACATCATTGGTCTCTCGAGTTTACATCGCGAAAAAAAAATTGTAAAAATCCCGTTGCGTTTGTGACGTTCTTGTCTAAAAATTAGTAGTCGAGAATCGTATTGTTTGAACAACGATCCTTTTGCATCTTTTCGCAAAATCTGAGAAAACTCCTGCCATGTCTAATATTTTAGGCTCTCACGGTACAAAAAAATATCCTATTCGGCTTCCGGGTTAATGTTGGTCAGGATTCTTCCTCGCCCTAAGGTAGTTTATCTGGACCTGGGATATTCGCAAAATCCGTGAAGTTCCGTTAACCTGGAAGTTAACTTAAATGGTTTTCTTTTATTACTTTTAAAATATTTTTTTTTTCTTTTATTATTCTTAAAATCTAGAGTGGGTTCAGGATGACCCGAGAGGTTGACCCTTGGGACATGCTTATTCCAAACGACTTTAGGATATTTTTGTCTCTATTTTATCGTCCGTTTTTTAACAGAAAACCCAAAATATACATATTTGTCTTCTGGGTAAGTCATCAAAAACTACTCTATTATTTTTATATGCCTCCAATGTGCTCATCATGTTAGTAAATCATGTCAAACAAAATAGAGACAAAAATATTCTAAGGTCATTTGGAATAAGCATGTCCCAAGAGTCAACCTCTCGGGTCATCCTGAATCCACTCTAGATTTTGGGCCATTTTATGTTATTTGAATAACGTGACTCAATTTCGGAAAACATTTTTGTTTTAAAAGTAAACTTTCTCTTATATCTTCTCTGCCAAGCGATATTGTCGACAACTTTTTAGAGAGAATCGTGATGTTATTTATGACTCTTTGACCTGAGATTTGCTCTTTGTTGCTGAACTAATGTTACACTTTCGGAATTAATTCTTGAATGATAAGTTTGTGGTCGGTTCGCGCTGTTTTATTCATTTCTCATCTAATTAATGTACAAAAGAAGTAAATAATAACATGAAACTTCTCCCTCTGTTTATTTATAGATGAGAAATACAATAAAATTTACTAACTGATTTTGAATAATTGCTATAAAATACCTTGAAAAACGCTTTGACGTTCTGAAAATCCACCTTGCCATTAGAGAGTTAAAAATAAACAGGAGTATAGCTGTGACTTCGTGTAAAAAAGAGGGAAAGAGAACTAGTGCAAGAGAACTAATGCTGCCGGTTCGGCTATAAAGAACAGACCTCAGATCTCGTCCTGGTATCTTCACTCATTCGTTACGTCAGCAAAGATACGTGTGTTCCGAGAAACTCGGTTTCTTTAAAAACCTTTCGAGGCTCAAATTCTGCCCCGAATTAAGTTAGTTTAGTTCAGTGGATATTAATTTAGCGGGTCGCATACGTTAGGCGAAAGCTCATCCGAAACATAAGAGCGCGCGTAATATACACACTTGTGGCGTAGCCACTTGCCAATATAGAAACTGGATTACTCGTTTTACTATACAATTTTCCGAATCTTCCCCCCCCCCTTTTATTTCGCAATTACCGCCGCAGGAATTCCTACATCCTGGCCTTTACGAAAATATTTACCGAACTCAGACGATAATCGAGCGATGATATAATCGTGAGACGCATTCCCCGGGTGCTCGTTGTCGCTTCGGTTCTCCTTTTCGCCGACGGTGATTACTTAATCCGCGAGCTTATCTAATTAATGTCTGCGCCGTGTTGACGTCCTTTGACGATTATGAATGGGGATAAGGTCCGTGGCCGTAACTCTGCGGCTTGTTATGTTAGGCGCGACGTTTATAGGTAAATGATACATCGGAGAAAAAGCGACGGTAGGGGAGCACAGAGAGAAAGAGAGAGGGGGAGGGGGAAACGGGGGCGAAGTAGATAATGCCGGACGCGTGTTCAGCCGCTTATTGATATAACATGAGATCGCAAATTACGATAAGATCGGCAGCGTCGGCCTAATCTCTCTCTTTCGATCGAGATGCGCTAGGATGGAGAGCGGAATTCTCGGAAAGCGGCGCACAAAATCGCTCGGTCCGTTTATCTCGCTTCGTGCTTATATCATAGCGACGATTTGACGCTGCGGAGAGTGAGACAGCAACGTATAGATCACCACGAGTCGATTAGATCGATATTTGATTAAGAGGTTACGGAAGCTGCGGGAGGTCCTATCTCGAAAATCATACACGCGTACACGCACGTTAATTAATATCGATTAATTGATTACTTAATTAAATATCAATTATTAATCAAAAACTCAAGTATACACTGTTATCTCGCGGTCACCGGTAGCGTCCGTATTTAACTTTCGAATTTGTACTTTGCATAATTCTTTTCACGTGCACGCGTATACACATGCGACACGTTCCGCCACTTGACGTGTCGAGAGCTCTCCCCGAACTTTTCTTCCCTCTCGGAAATTTTCCGACAGGCTCTTTCCCGAGATCCGGAGACCTACATATTTCAGAAAACGATCCGAAAAAGTATGCCAACCGAGAATCATCAGGTTTCAATGTTCGAGGATTTTAGGGCGAAAAATGGATCGCGTGTTTATAATAGCACGGGTGGTGTGAATTCAAACTCGGACTCGACTCGAGAGAGACCAAATCCATGGGGGCACCTTATGGGTCCGTCGAGACGGAGAGGCCCAACGGGGAGGAACAGAGACAGAGGGACGGAGAGGGAGCGAGCCATGACCGCAGCACCGTCGTAGCCATAACAATTCTGCGTTCGCTCTCGGCTCCGTTCCTTTCTTCGCGCGCACGCACGAGCGACGGTATAACGCGCGCCGTCAGAATTCACGCGGACACTCACACCGTGTGCGATACGCACGCACCGCGTCATGCATGCCCTACCGTTTCACAAATCGAGAGTTACGTGATTGTCAAGCTTGTGCGTGTATGCATAAGGTCGACGATCGTGTAAGTAACTCTAATTAATAACCCTGACACCCTTAATCTTGACGCTGAAGTAACATCATAGGTCTCGCAGGCCTGCATTACGAAAAAAATGGTAAAAATGGTAATTTTTAGAAGATTTGTCTGCGTTAATAACATGTATTAAGTTTATTGCCAATTGTCATTTATTGTCTTTGCGGACTGGTTGCCATCGGGAAACCAGTTATATCATCGGGTCAGGTTGATGATAGCAGTGGTCGTGTGGACCCAACTTTTTTCTGATTAATAGAGGAATGGAATGTAGCGTCTTGCATAAAAAGTGAAAGAGAGGATAAACGAGAGAAAACGAGTGTAAATCTAACACGTTACTGTCAGGATTAACGAGTAACTCTAATCAACAAGTATATAATCTAATCAACAAGTATATGTGACTCTAATTGATAGATAACTATGATGATTATAATGACAGGCTTATAATAGCTTAATTATGACGGTTTCGATTATATGTGTACACGTGTAAGGCTGATAATCATATAATTTCCGATCAAAAGAATGAAAGCGAAAAAAATATCATTGCTAAGAAAGATGATTACCCAGTTGATTTTTTTCCCTTGAGTTATCAACAGTTGTCTTTAACATAGAATGTTATCTTGATAAGAGTCACTTAAGATGCATTACATTACAAATTTTAGAAAAGCTTGTTATCACACCGAAAAAGTAGAATTTATTCTTTTTTTTCAAGAGAGAGAATAATGTTATTATACTTTATCGAAGAAAAGTTAAGTTCGGTTAATTTGAACATTCACATTGTATTTTTTCTGTGCGCGTACATGACGCCGTACGTGCGTGCGAGCATACGACGGCACGTCAGGCACACTCGTGCGCGGCGTCGGCCATCGCTGTCGCACGGGGAGATTTCGGCCGACGAAGTCTACCCACCTCTCTTTCTCTCTCTCTCTCTCTCCCTCTCTCGTCGATCTCTCCGCCATTCGCCATTCTCGTCCTTTCCACACCGAGCAACATTCCACGGCGCTTTCGCGATACGCCGAGCTTTCGCGCTCGGAAGGAAAATGTCGGGCGTCCACGGCGGCCGATTTGAGAGATCGAGCTTTCGAGAGGTCCCGATGTATCGATTATTCTCGCGCGTTGGCACGAGCGGGATAATTTTTGAATGCGTCCCGGCGTTCTCTTTTTTTCGCGAAGCTCCTTCTCGCTGCCGTCGGAGAAAACAATTCTTTTCGATGGAGGAGGACCGATTCGAGCTTCCTCCCTTTTCTCGTCCTTAACGTCCACCCTCCTCACCGAAGGCCCCAGGAAAAGGAAACGCGACGCCCCATTACCGTTTTATGACGCAGCTTCGGTTACATCTCCCGTTTCACCATTGAGCTGTTCGCACTACCAATAGTTTACTACATAAAGGCCACGGCCGGCCCTACGGCTACCTCGATTTATCTTTACGTGTGCCGCGCGAGAACAAGGACGACGTGCCTTCCTCCTCGTTAGCTCGCCAAGCAGCGCTCCGTCGCTCGGCTTGAGCAGCGACGGCCGTCGCGGCCTATCGCGTTGCGTCGCGACTTCTGCCTTCCGCGCAAAACGCGCGACGAGAAGCGCGAAGCCGCAGCCAATATGGTTGCTTCCCAACGGGAGACACAAGTCTAATTATATCATCTATCGTTCTTTCTTTTACCGAGCGCGAAGTAAGGACGAATGACGATGTAATTAAACTTGCGTCGACTCGTCTCTCGCTGGAGGGCAACCTATATTTCTTAGATGGAAATATAAGAATCGTCATAAGAATGGAGAAAACGAGACGTGGATTGGCTACCGCGTCGCTTCTGGTCGCGCGCAAATGTTTTCGCATTCCGAATGCAGGAATCATTGAGGCCCGTCTATATAAGACGCAGGACGACGAAAATAAGTCGCAGGTCGCAAGTCGCAACGAACGAACGCTGGCCGCAAGATTTTCTCGTCTATACGGAAAAAAGTCTCTTTTTATGATCCAAATGTGGTTCTCATAGCCGGAAATTCTGTTTTCTTCCAAACCACAATGCATCTGGCTGTTCCCTTTCCGGTTAATATTGAACTTTTTTTCCGTGTACGTGTTGACTTTTCTATTGGGTTGATGCGAAAGTTCGTTCCGTTACTTCATCAAAATGTACATACAACATTTATTTATTTTACAATACAATCGATCGATCAAGAATGTGCCGTTTTGTCCAATGACTTGACATTTCTTCAGTAGCTGCACGATCTCACGCTCGTAGAAATTCTTGGTGTAATCTGTCTGCACAGACACGCAGCGAGCGCTCTGCCTGAGCCAATGAAAGAATAGAATGTCATAATACTGCGTCCTGATTGGCTGGACGTTTTGACGCGGGACGCGAAAGTTGAGGTTCGCCCAACTGCGTATCGAAACCTGCGGCCTAAAAAAAGACCTCACGCTGCCTCTAATCTTGCAACCTGCGACCCGCGTTCCTATGTCTTATACACGGAGAACCCCATTTAGTTGAATCAACTGAATTCTTGTTTGACTATGGGCGAAGAAATTTTTTGATTGTAAGAATCAAAATTTGATTGTCTAAACCGAAGGTTTCGTTCTCCGAAGTTTCGGAGATCTCAAAGAACCAAATCTTTGATTCAAAGAACTAAACCTTGGTTCTTATAACAAAAATATATTTGCCCATAGTCAAACAAGAATTTAGTTGACTCAACTAAATGAGTTTCTCAGTGGATCTTTAGGCGCCAAACGCGGCGGCACCAGACGGTTTTGGAAGTTGTCTGGAAGAGCGAAATTTCCACGCGACGCACAGTGGGATATTTGTGTCAACAAGTTTGCCGAAATGATTTCTTATCGTCGATTTTAAATATCCCTCTCCCCTCTAAGTACAATTAATACCGAATAATGTAGTATAGTAACAACGCAGTCCGTACGAATTGATTAGAACTATAATTATTACGTCCTATTTATCCAGCCGAAATACATCGATACAGATGAGTCTTTCGTTCATTCCGCGTTCGTTTCTCGCATTTTCACTCCCGCCTCTCCTGACAAATTCGGTTTCCCGCGTTTTAAAAGCTTCGAGAGTACACTCGAAACGCGTTTATTACAACATAACACAGGCGACGTTAATAGCCGCCCCAAAATACTGCCGGGACGAACCCTCCAGCCTTCCGAGAACGCTGGACTCTCATTCTTCAGGACGAAGAAAGGGCTCGAGACGCTCTCGTCTCGGGGTAACACGGGGCGTATGCCTCTTCGTGAGTTTGGACCTTGAAGCTCGACCATAAAAAATGCGCGACCCAACGTCAGCGTTAGGATGTAGTGAACGCCGGTACAGCGGGCGGAAAAAGAGAGAGAGAGAAAAAGTGTCGTGCGGGCGTACCACGGTCATTGGGCGGAGCTCTGACCACATGGGACCACCGTGAGTGATATTGCACACATACATACTCACGCACGCACGTACGCACGCATGCTCGCGTGTACATTTCGTTTGCGAAACGGTTTGAACACCGGTTCTTTTCCGGTGAAGTTAAGAGTGCACCAAATAGTCACCGATTGCGAGCCACTGCTCTCGGGACTGCGTGGTAATCGATCATGACAGGAACCGAGGTGATAATACAGGGTGTCCCGGAATCAACGTCTTTAACACAACAGACTCTCCGGGTGATTCTAAGACGAAAGTTCAAATACGAAAGTGCCGAGGGAGGTTCTCATTCACAGCGACTTTTCCATTTTCAACATAACATATCTTTGTATATGTAACCAAAATCTAAAGTATACCTCTGTAAATGTAAAATCCCTTTGAAATTGATCGAAGAAAATCATTTCGTTATCCACTCGATCGTTTGAAGTTTACTTCGCGAAAAGCTCCTCTTTTTCGATCGCTATTTCGGAAGCTATTGATGCCTCGACGTTTTCGTACTTGAACTTAGAATGTCTTGGAGAATCTGCCGTGTTAAGGATATACCGTCGGTTTTGGGACACCCTATATACTCGGTTTCAATATAGTTTGAACGCTTTTTTTAATGCAGTTCGAAATGCGCAGCCGATGGTACAATGAGAGAATTTCATTTCAGAGAATTAATCGAAAACAAGTTGACATATATAATTTCGCATTCAACAATATGTTATATAATATACCGAGTGTTGTACGCTAATTGATGCTCGGTTGACTGGGTTGACTGGGTTGACCGGGCTGTCTCTAAAAATGGAAAATGCAACCTGATTCAACTGAAAAAACATACCTTTTCTTACACTTTTGTCAGACAGAGGTAAGAATAATATAATAGAGATATTTACGTTTCTCCTGAATTCTCCGTTGCGACGTTATGACGTTGGATGTCTCATATATTGTCATTTCGACTTTTCATCATTAATAGGCAATCATTAGCTGCGTTCGCAAAAACACAAGCGATCAGTGAGCGGTCAGCAATCATTAGTCTTTATTGTTAGATCCCTAAATTTAGACCAATTATATTGACGAATTATTCAACTATTACTTATTTATTTAACTAATTATACACCTGTTGTGTTGTCTGAACGCAATTATTTGTTCTGCTCCGAACTTTCTCCGAAGATACATATGCAAACGAGCGTATGTGAGCACGTTCGTCTGTGCTAGAAAAGCAGTCCACTTTATTTAGTCCTATTGTATCCCACGGTTCGTTTCGAAGAGCAATAACTGAATGGAATGAGATTAATGTTTGTCATCTGTTTTCGCAGTTGGGACCGGACCTTTTTGACCTTTAAAATCTGCCGGGTACCGTTATTAATATTTTGGGACGAAAATTCTTTCAAACGAAACATATTTATGTTTCTCTCATATGTATGTTCCCGCCATACTTGCATGCTGGGTTGGAGGGTCGAACCAACAGATATCTGTCATCAGGTAATATATCTCGTCACATTTTTCGAAATGGCAAGATGTGTGCTTTTTTAAGGTTCTCCCGAGAAAAGTAAAACAAAGGAACAGAAATAAAGGAATAAAAGAATCTTACACGATTTTTTAATTAAAGAGAGAGCGAGATTTATGACTGTTCTTAATGATACTGTCAATAAAACCTTGGTAGAGAAATGGAATAATGGTCAGAATCGCGGTTATTACCCGGCTACCCTTAAACCCGTGTATCCCTATTCGAGATAATTATCTGGACGATTAGATAGTAACAGCCACGAAACGGTCACGAATATGCAATGCGTTCATTCGTTATTTGTTTTTGATAGAAAAAAAATTTCACATATCACATGATTGTAATGATCATAATTTATGTTTCTATCTCATCATTTATATATTCATAATTAGTACAGTCACAATTCCATAATTTAATTCAAGGTAAAATAATCAACCCGAAGAAATCAAATTATTTTACGTATGCGTTGGGTGCACTGAAAAAAAAATGATATATATATATATCTCGGTTTTGAACGTCTTTGGACGTTGTCCGAACCTCATACGCATATAATCGTGGTGCTCACGCAGATTATACACAACTATATGGGACCTACAAGTTTTAAAACGCCGATTTCGAACGGCAATTTGTGTTAGGCTTTTTGGCAGAGATACTCTGGATACATTGTGTCAAGTCCATCAAAGAGGAGACACGAGCCTATGAAAATATTTTTGGTTCCACCGAGAGGCGAACTCGGGAACTTCGGGATAACAGACCAGTGTGTTGTCTGTTATCCTGGAGTACGTCACACTCGCGCTCAAAAAAAAAAACGATGCCGTTCGAGTAATAGTTATTTGATTCGAATAAAATAGTTACTTAAATATTCTATAAACATTTACTAGAAGTAGAAGAAATATTGCTGATTCTGTGTAACATCGTAACATCGGGGCGAGGAACAACTGGTTTCAAGTTATTTCTCACTCTCAGAGAAAATGAACTGTTACATTCACGAAACGTCGGAGACAAATCCGTGGGGGACGCGGCGCTAACTCGGAGGCCGAATGTAATTCGTTCACTAAAAAATTAATTAATCAAATTAATCACTTAAATTAATTAATTATGTATGGCTCATTTTATCGGCTACGAAGCATCCGAAGGTGAACTCAAGACGGTCTTAAGTATAAGATTTGATTGTGAATACCGATCATAAAAAATTTCTGGGCCAAAAATTCGACGAGGGGAAGGTTTAACTAGCGGTAAGGGGAAGGTAAACGGTACTAATCAGAGACATAATTTGGCAGATCGATCGGAGAGATTCAGCTGTGAAACGCCTGTCTGTTCGTAGGGACATGATACCGTTGAACTGTCAGGCTACGAACAACAGCGTGATCAGCAGTTCGGTGAGCAACGGCGGCAGCATCCAATCCCTGCAGAGCATCGACTCGGACAGTCCGAATCTCGCGATGTCGCCCTTATCGAACATAGGCATGTCACCGGTCGCCATGAACCCGTGCAGTCCTATGGGCATGAGCCCAATGGGGCCTCATCACGGCTACGCTACCCCCGTCACCCCGTCGTCCGTTCACACCGCACACTCCCATAACGGTGGACTGAGCCCTATGAACGACGTCAAGGCCCTTTGTTACGGACGTAGCGTGTACGACACAGGTATGTCGGGCATTCTCCGAGAATGTTAATTCGCGGGACACCTGCGCACATTTTGCCATTTAATTATAATTAATATCGTATTTCACATATCACATGATTGTAATGGTCATAATTTATGTTTCTATCTCATCATTTATATATTCATAATTAGTACAGTCACAATTCCATAATTTAATTCAAGGTAAAAGTGTTAATACCAATGCTTGAACACGTAACCAACTGTGTAACAATTCTTGCTGTTTTGCCCTTTAAGTACGAATGTCGAAACTTTGTCCTTCTCACATTCGTACACTCGGAATCAATGATTCGTCGATTAGGCGCCGCCTTCCACGTGCCAGCCGTCGGCAGCGCGTCTTACCATTACTGACTGAATGTGGACTAAAAGTCCAAGACATTGTCCGGATGATAACGGTAAACAATAACACGAAAGCAACCATCTCGGCCCCGCAGCGGCTAGTCGAATCGTCGATTCCGAGCTTGTACGATGAGCACCGTTTTCGAATACCGCTATTCTAATGTCCCGTTTTTCAAACCCGAGGAAAAGACGTGGAGCAGAGCTCGGTGTACTACACCAGTCACTCCAGTATGCACCACCAATATTACCAGCAGACGCATCATCAGATGATGTCCAGCTCCCATCACCACCATCACCATCAGCAGAGTATGCCGGCCGGCTACGAGATTATGCTGCCGCCGCCTCAGCACTCCATGTGATCGACTGACTACGAGGTTACTCGAAGTGATCAAGGCCATTATGGGCAAAACGACGACGCGCTGACGCGTGTACACGCCTTCGCCTGAGTTTACTTCTCCTTTCGTCCGCGACTCGAGTCGCGCTAATGAAGGGAAGAGCAGCCGCGTAAATAGGCGCGCCGACGACTACGGAGATTTCGCGGCATTTGAAAAGGGCCGGCATGTTCGAGCTTTTAGGCTCAACATCGATTTCTCAATGTCGATCTGCCGGCGTGTTCGAGACGAAGACAGCTTCCGGTGGATCGCGAAGGATCCGCTTTGCGCTTCGAGTCTGCGTTTTAAATTTTACGCAACGATTGTGTCGAGAGAGAGAGAGAGAGAGAGAGAGAGAGAAATCACGAGTGTAGCTATGAAATGAAAATGAAGTTACGATCTGTGAACACGGGAAAAAAATTTTTCATATACATAATTACATATAATTATATATAATTGAGTATAATTATATATAAATGTATATAACTACATAAAAGACGTCATGTATAAAATATATCCACATATAACAATATATAATTATATATAAAGCGATGATACAATTATATCTATAAAATCATAATAATTATATATTTTTATATATGGAAATATTCTACATATAATTATATAATTATATATGACAAGTTTTTTTCCCGGAAAGACAGTGACATGCACGCATTGCGGTCAGATTTGATTTCACAAATTACAATTGTGAATTTTGGAAATCAATATTATACGGACGGAATACCGAAGGAGAAAGGGGTGAGAAAAGTGTTAACATGTGAGATAGCTTCGAATGTATATGTAATTACGGAATTGTAATTGTGAAATTACCGCTGCGAAACGCAGTTATGTAAACCTATGTGCGGGTCACTCCCTCTTCTGTTGCGGGGTCTCTCGATTTTAATATTATTACAATCCTTTCAACGGATCTTTCTCCGAATGGAAATCACACGGTGCAATTACGATTGTATTACGCGTATACGCGTTTGTGAGCGAACGTTAGCCGTGAAAGAAGGGCGCGCTTGACCCCACGAGGTGGTGAGAAATCTAGACGAAAAGCTTGGGAGGGGCGAGAAAAACTGGTTTTATTTCGCGCACCCTTCTCTTCAAGGGCGTTCCATATGCGACAAAAGGGCTCCGACTGCCGTTCGGGGCGCGATCCTGCGGAATTTCTTTTCAGGACATATGCGGATGTCGCTTCTTTGTATAATCTACTTTAGTTGTACCGTTGTAGTTATATTTTATAAGACGTCGATTATGTAAGTGCATGGTATGTATGTAAGAGGAAAGATAGATATTTATTTCGTCGAATGTGTATACGATATATTTTTGACGTCGTGATTATGATGTCTGTGTTGTAGATATTATTGTAAATCACCGCGAGATTTCGACGGTTAAGATATCGCCGTGCGGTCAGAACCGCCGAAAACGCGTGCGTTTGTGTTTACCGGCGTGTTTACCGGCGGTGTACCGGCGTGTCGGAAGGATAGGAAAAAAGCGGTTACGCGATAAAACTACCAAACGTGTTACCTATTTTTTTTTCTCCTTATTTTATCTGTATATAGTCGAGAGGTTCACAAAATATTATACACCGGCGCGTGCGCGCGTATAATGTATGTAATGTATATATAATGCAGAAATAATGATGTATTAAAATGGTTTTTAATAAATAGATATTAAGTAGTATATATGTGCATCTTTCCCTGCGCGCACAGATCTCATCTTCGATCTACGCAAAATGCAGGTAACAGTTTAGTTATACGATTGTTTAACGATTTATATGACGCCTTACAGAAAACTGTTACTAGCTGTGATAAATTGGCCAGTGATAAGTAGTATTAATTTGAGTACTCGTGCGAATAACGAAACTACTGAGCGACGGTAATTTATCGCTGGCCGATTTTTATCACAGCCAGTAATACTTTTCTGTCAGGGACGAATGTAAATTACGTAAAATACATCATAGTATATTGGAACAAACACTCTTCTCGTTTAGTTGTATCATTTGTGAATAAAAAATAAAAAGAATTTCGGGTCGTAGTTTAATCAGATTACTTGAAAAGTAAGATTCGTCTGACTTATCGTTGAGTCGTACTACGATTTCGATTCTTCTCTTAAGATGGTGGCGACGCTTAACGGCGATTTTGGAACTAATAAAGGTAACGAGGTAACTACAGTAGGTGGCTTAGGCGAGACTCAAACCCGAATTAAACAAGACACAAACCCGCCAGGAGCAATCGGTTTCTTCACAATACGGCTAGATGGCGCCAGGTAGTCTGTTAGTTGAACTTTAAAAATTACACTCTTATTCGCGTTTGATGCTGAAAAATTCAATATATAAAACATATTACTATGAGGTTATCTTTGTAAAATAACAAATAAATAAACGAAATACAGTTACTAGGAAGACCGTGTTGTTTATTCTTATCAGCGATACGATGATTTACATTATTTGAATATATGCTTATGAAAGAAAAAAAAACAGAAACAAAATTAAAGTAACGGAAGCTTCGTGCGCGTGTATTTTGCGAATCGAATTTCCGATTACAACATCACATATCAACAATTTTATTTAATCTCAGTTTATTTAACATACAAGAGCTATTTTTTTCAACATTGCGCGTCCAGTATGTATAGCTGTATAATGTACGTATATGTTAAGTAAATCTAAGTTACACTGATATGATCACGTTACAGGGAATTTGTACAAAGAGCGCACAAGTACAACACTACTCGATTTGTTCGTAACTGCGTTCAAAAACCGGTCGTAACGCTCGGATTCATAAAACTGTAAGTCTCTTCCTCTATTCTCTATAATATCTCGATAATGTGTCCTTCTCTCTGCACAAATCACGAGAAAGTGTACACGAGCAGCACGGTGTTTTCTTCTCCTCTGATAATTAATTGCTCAGCAGATATCAAGAGTCTCGCTTTCGTATACCGAAGTACTGCATTTAACAACAGGAAGACTCAAATGGTCAGAAATGTCGGGTATCAAGAGGTATCCGGGAGGAAAGTAAAGCGTCGCATTGAATTTTCCCCAGGGAGAAGTTGGCTCCGGATTTAACGCGATCGAACGCTGATTATAGAGTAAATAATCAGAATAAAAAAAGAGAATACCGGAATTTTACGGAGGCCACCTTGCACGACTTTCTCGGGACACCTTATAGATTAGGCTCTGTCATCTCGAGGCGGGATAATCAGGCATCTAGCGCGGGATATAAAATATGTTCCCATCGTACACTCCGTGTAATGTCTCTTAAGTTTACAAATTTTCTATAAATACAACCGTACCTCGTTAGTTTCTCTTTTTCCCTTCTTTCTTTCTGCCCAACGAATACAAATTACACACGATACGGTGTAATTTAAACGGCGAATTTTATACGTCGGTCGAATCGTCGATTGACGTCAAACGTGATATTTGCGTTGCCACTTAATTCCTCGCCGCGAACGGAGCGCGGATTCGCCTCGCTTTTTGCGGCGGATGAGCTCGACAAAAAGGTAAAACGAGCCACGTTTAATCCGCTTCTTCGTCGCCGCGATTGATTAAACGGCGTCATTAAGCGCTTCACCGGCGGGTCGTTGCCGGGTCGAAGTCAGGGGGAATGGGGGAGGAGGAGGTAAATCGAACACGCTGGACCGGTGTCGCACAGTAAATCGCAAATCCTGGGAGGAGGAGGAGGAGGAGAGGGGGTGGGCGTCGATGCGTTACAAAATTTTTTGATAGAGAGAAAGATAGATCGCAAAAATTCGCTCGCGAAGCGCAGACGAAACGTCCGAATCCCGTTTATCACAAATTTTTATTATTGTATGCACCGTTCGCTGTTTGGTGGTGTAGTTCGTGCTCGTTACCGAGAACCGACTATATGTGTGCTAAATTATTATTACTATCGTTATCGTTTACCGTTATTGTTACTTGTCGACGTTATTATTGTTACGAACATCCTGCGTTACGTTAACAACGAAAAGAATAATTCTTACAGGTAAATGTATGTATACATATACATACATACATACATACATACATACATATATATATATATATATATATATGCATACGCTATCCGGGTCTCTGCCTTGTCTCGATACTCTCTACATACATATTGTCTCCGAAGTACATACACACGTGCGAAATACAGCCTGTGGCTTATTAGACAATAACGTACGATATGCACGCATGCACGCACGCACGCACGTACGCACACGCTTGTACACACACGGGTCGGCAGATTGAAGGTGCGACATCTTTTCTCGATCAGTTTCGCAATGCATTCCGCATACAATATAGAGTACGTTTTTTTTTAAGTAATTCTCAGGAAATACATTTTCTTATTGAATAAGAGGTGTATTGAGAAATTCATTGAGAAAGACAGCACAACCTTAAGGACTCCGACTTCCAACGAATAGTAAACGAGGAATTAAATATAAGGAAATTATAAGGGATGAGATACTAGAAATAACGTTTAGTTTAAAACAGTAAAATACAATAAAATACAATAAAAGGAATAAAAAATAAGATATAAGTACGTTTCACAACAAGATCGCTACTTTTACTGTATTTCCTAATGAATCCCTGACTTCCTCATCAACAATTTTATCATTTTCTTGATTCTAATTATCGATTAACTCTGATCGACCGATCTTCATTCGTACATTGATAGCCATTACATATTTTGAAGGTTGTCAGTTAACTTCTAGGCACTATAGGCACACAAGTTACAAGGAATAGAATTTCGACAGTGTCCCCCGAATCCTGGCTCCCTATTCCTTTATTGCAGATTGAAGCACAGTTGTCCAATATGTCGAAATTTAATTCCCCGTTCCCAATCCCCTGTATTCAATTCTTTGTTACTTGTTCCTTCCGTTGTGTCTGAGCCCTTAATCTGCCGACTGTACGCACGCACGCACGCACGTGCGATTACACGTGTAGTGTAACGTATAAATAAGTCTAATATATAGGCTACCACGGTTACACACGAGAGAGATATGTAAAGACAAGAGTGTCACATTGAAAAAATATATGTATGTGTTTTTAATTACTGGGCCTCGAGGGGCGGGAAAGAGGGGGGGGGGGAAGAAGACGAGCTACGTGCGTATGTGTACAAGCACATGGATATGTATGGTTCGTTTCGTGACGGTGGCGTCGTCATACCCGAAGTGCTCGAGGACGATCGCTCGAAGCGACTTCTCTCTCGTCCGTTGTGAATCGCGCGAATCTTTTCGCGACGACGGTTTCCAACGATCTCCTCCACTCGGTCGTTCGATATCTCTCGATGTCTCCCGTCGTCCTTCTTCCATCCGAGAGCGCGTCCCCTTCTTCCCACGTTCCGCGTCTCACGTTGCCCGTGATGTCGCGTTATGTCTCATCTCAGTACGCGCGCGCGAACACACGCTCGTCACCGCGATATGAAGTATATACGAACAGGGGTGCGTCTATTCAAGCGTGCGACGTTACGTTTGGTACGTCCGAAAATAATTCGGGTTCACCACCCGAGAATTTCGCCGCCGGAGAGAGAGAGAAAGAGAGAGAGAGAGAGAGAGAGAGAGAACGAACTTCCGGGCGCGTATGTACAAGCAACCGAGGAGTTGTGGATTCGTGTGGAGGTGTGTATGTACAGGATGTTTCAGGTCGCCAAACTAGAAACATATTCTACTCGCTGTAAAGACGAAAGGAAGTCATATGGAAACGTGAGCCCGTGAACGCTTTCTTTACAAATTACGGACACTTTTTACTTACAACAGACAACGGTGAGAACACCTCACTGAAGACATTGCTGGGACTGATTTCTATCTGCGTCAGTGCATGCCTCGCGTCGATGCGAGGCACGTCGTATGTGTTTAAATAATAAAAGCGTTTCTAACTTGCAGAGGAAGCTTTCTCGGACTGACTTTATGACTTTCTTCCATCTTTACGGTGAATAGAACATGCTCTCACAGCTTGACGACCTATGAAACACCCTGTATATATATATACGTAAATCGTGATCCGCGCGCACCGTTATTTCCGCCGAGCAGCGCGATCCTCAAAATCGAGCGTGCGACGCGCGACGGACTTCTGAAGAGGAGGTTTCATTCGCGTCGTTGCGCTCATCTTAATCTAAAAACTCTCTTTTCACGATATATATGTACATGCGTGTGGCTCTGTGTGTGCAGATATCTCCTTCTTTCGCGGCGCGAGTCGCGGCCCACGATCGGGGCCCGCATCACACATCGATGGACGACGACAGATCGGCAGCCGTCGGCGTCCTCGTTCCGCGATTACAACGCAAATTAAGGAATTCCTCGGATATATATATATATATATATATATATATATCCGTTTGTTACTTTTTAATTGGATTTAATTGGACCCGATCAGGTATCATCGGGTATTTTTCAGTGCAGAGAAAGATTGATCATGCACGTATTGCAGGTACAAAAACGGCTTTCGATATCATGCTTTTCATTCTAGCGATCAAACTGCTCTTGCAACGGTTTTAACGAAGAAAGAGAAGACGATAAAAGTAATTTGTAGGAATATTATAAAAAAAAAATTCCCTTTCTTCCTTTTAATATGAAAACGCGTCGTGTAACAATAATCTTTTAGTCTTTTGGTGGTAAAACTCGCACTTATATACTTACCATATAAGGTCTCCAAAGGCAACGTAGAATCTAATCGGAATACTCGGATTTGTCTCAAAAAATCAGATAACACACCCCATANAGAGATACAGAAAGGGGGCTTTCTTGTATTAATAATAAAAAGACAGAACATAGGAACAGTCTAATAACACAGCAGTTAACGGCTAAGCCTAACGTGAATTAAGTCTACGAACTTGTTCTCACGAGTCACACACGCGGCAGGTCGGTCTACAAATAAGTCCGCAGTTTGATCGGGGAATCTCGTAAAGCTGCGCTTTTATTAACACCGAGCTGAGAAAGCAGAAGAGGAAACGAAGAACGCAGTGAACGAATATACGTGCCCGATTACGGGCATCGTAAACCGGAGCTGCGCGTAACGACGTGCCGCGGTGATCGAGTCTAATAATAACACCGTCGAAATAGGGGAATATAAATAACGGATAAAAAGTATCTCTTTAAGTTTCGAGGGGAGGGTGTGCGCTCCTCGGTCGATCGCGTCGAATCGCCGTCCGCGAATCTAAACGTCCTCAGGGAAGGAAGCCGGAAGAAAGAAAAAAAACGAAATAACATGCTTCTCGCCTCGTATAAACGCGCATCATCGACGTACAATGCGAGATGATAATGATGGTCCAGAGATCAAGGGAACTAATACTACTAGGTCAAGACTTACCTCCGTTTGATTTTTCCCATTTAATTTAGAGACCTACGATGGCGGAGAGGGAGGCGGGAAGGAGGAGTGGGTTAACATTAATAACATTTACCTATATTATATTAACCGTAAGATTACGCGCGCTACGTTTAATTATATTATAATTTACAGGTTACACAATATTTAAGTTAAGGTATACGAGAGGAAGGGGGGGGCCTCGGCTCAAAATGTGTGTATGAGTTTGGTGCGGATTGGCGGTTCTTTCTCTCGCGCTTCTCTCTCTCTCTCTCTCTCTCACACACACACACACTCTCTCTCTCCCTCTCTCTCTCTCTCTCTCTTTCTCACTTTTTCTCTATCTCTCTTTCACATCGAAATTCGCGACACTCTCGCCACTCATGGATTAATCCTGAATCTACGGGAAATTATCTTCAACCGTATCCAAAGTTTGAGAGAAAGAAAGAGAAAAGAAAGGAAAGAGAGAGAGAGAGAGAGAGAGAGAGAGAGAGAGAGAGAGAGAGAGAGAGAGAGAGAGAGNGAGAGAGAGAGAGAGAGAAGGCTCTCATATCGCGCGCGCGTGTCGTAATGCGACGCTCGGTTCCGCGCTCGCGCGTCCGCATTGTTCGTCGCTTGAACTAGCGAGACACGTTAACGCGCGTTTTTACGCGCGCGCGTGTCGCGCTGATGGCAGCCGTTCTCTCCGCGCGAAGCAATCGGCGGACTGTAAATCATCCGCTGTTATTAACTCTTAAACGTTTCCTCGTAGCTGGTAATGCGGACGACGAGTAATTCTGTACACATGCGCGCACACTCAAGATACTCGCGATTCCTCGCAGGATCGGGGCCACTTTCGAACGCATCGTTTAAGAATTAATAAATCGCGTGTGTGATGAGCACGGACGTCGCGAGGGTAGTTTTAGATCGCCGGGTGTGGATCGGCGATCGCGTATAAAATAGTCTGGCGAACCGTTCGTTCGTTTCTCGACGGTGGTGATGATGCCGGTGGTCCGTCGCGCGCGCGTCGTCGAGAGAGTCGTCGCGATTACCGCCCGGGCGGCCCGCTCTCTTTGGGCTTCTTCTTTTTTTGCTCAGCACCACCAGTCTTTTACAGAGGTACGATCTTCTCGTTCCGATGCACCGGAGTGTCGTACGCGGGCACGCACTTGTAATACTGCGGCGGGTACGACGCGTACGACGCTTCCGACGGCGACAGACGGCCGCGGAATCGGCTGCGCACGATGTGGATGATCAGCAGCAGGCAGAGCAGCGCGAGCACGACGATCAGGGTGATCGGCACGGTGCCCCAGCCCCGCGCGGACTGGCCGCCGCTGCTCTCGTTCTCCTTCGTGGTCGTCTGCAACAATGGGTTCGCAGCAATGTTCAACTTGCTCTGTCCTGTTTTCGACAGGTGGCAGAGAGCTACCTGTCGAATTCGAGCAGCGGTCGAGGTAACTCCGCCTAAACTCGGTCTCGAGACGGTTCAACGGATGCAGCTCGAGCGGACAGGATTTGAAACGACTCTCGGACGGAAATTCGCCCCGAAATACGGCTTGAACTCTATTTCTCGTTGTTTAACGGTCAATTCGCGGAGGAAGATCGCGCGTGTACATATTAACCCGGTGTTTTAGAGTTCATCAGAGTTTATTGGTGCATTGGAGTTCGCTCGACCCCATTTTCATTTTGGAGTTTCTTTCGTCTAAACGACTGTAAATGAAAATGACTGTAACTACGTGACTTTTATTTCTGTCTTTAGAGATCTCGGAACAAAAGGGGAATTTACTTGTTCCCTTTCAATATAACCGATTAATCCTTCAACTTGATTTAATCGATGGTATTTCCGAGTTCCGCGTCAGTCGACTTCTGACTATAATAGTGTTCAGAAGATTCAGAGAAATATATAATATCGCGGGTGTTCGTAAACGTATCAAAGATCATTTGCGCGAAAACTCACCGTAATCGGGCACATGGGGCAACAAGTGCCCGGTTTCGGCGGCAGTGGATTACTGCAGGCGACCGAGCAGATGGTCTCCTTGCAATTGAGCCTGCCGCCGGTCTCACAAGTGCACGTGGTGCAGCTGTTTGGGTACCAGGTCGATCCCTCCGCGTGGGTCTCGTTCAAATGGTCCATGCACGAAGCGCGACAGCGGCAAATCTGCCAACGAGAGGGACGCAGATTTATAGATGTCTCGTCGCGAGATATCCCAGTGATTATTACGCACTGTGGATTGAAACTTAAATTCGTTCGGAAAAATCGGTGTATACGTGAAAATAACATATCCCTCGCTCAGTAATGTACGATGTAACCCATCTTTTTCTTTGACTTTTTATTATCTCCCGGACAGCTTCATAATCGAATTATTGAAGGCACTTGTGCATTTAATATTCCCTCTGAGTTTTTTAGAAAGTATCTCATGTAAAAGCGCACCGAGCTGCTTACGATAAATCTGAACGAACCGATCGATCACACGTTTATTTGCAAATAATTTTAGTAGCATAGTTGACTTTCATTCTTCATTCGAAATTGTCATTGTAACAAATTTGCGATTTATCTTAAACATTATCTTTACGACATATCTGCATGTATATTCATCTTCTCTCGAATGATATGTACAATTATGCTCGATGCTGGTAATTCCCCGTGAATCGATGGGCAGATAAAAGGAAAAATAAGCAAATAACGCCGGGTGTTGCGGCATCACAGCCCGATCTCTCTGAGCGACGAGTCGCCCCGGTGAAAACCGAAGAGATTTATATTTCGACTCGAGAAACACATTCACTCCGAACACAATTCGCGCGATCCCCAGACTCGGGCACTCACCGGACAGCCGCGCTTGTTCGTCTTGTAGCCGAAGCTACAGCGCTTCCTGCATCCGACGAGCGGCGGGCAGCCGGCGGTGGGTGGCTTGCACTCGCAGAAGGTGCAGTCGTTCTCGTCCATGACGAGGCCACGTTCGCAATGGAGGTCGCACTTGACCTCCGGACAGACCCGTCGTTTGTCGTTGCCGCTCGTCGTCAGGCCGGTATCGTTCGTAGGATAACGCGTCTGACATGCGCACACCGAGCAGCCGTCCTCGTCCTTGACGAGGTCGCAGTTGAGTCCACAATGCGGCAGCTCCGGGCAAACTTTATAATCCTCGGGCAGCACATCCGGCGCGGTCTCGACCTCCTGCGGATGAGAGAGTGAGAGAGGAAGTTCGCCACCGTTCGCGAGATAGAAGACGAGGGGAGGGAGAGACCGCCGGAATGTCCCTTATCCGGGAACTTCGTCGGGCACGACGATAGTCCCGCGAAGAAATCTTCTCCGGGCTACAGGTATGGTGTTTCAGATAAGGGAAACTGCGCGCGGTTCCTCCTCGCCGGCGTTGAGTCGCGCCTTCTGCGGCGAATCTATGTACGGGCCTTGGCGACGGACGCTCGCGTCCTCGAGAGTAGGGAGGGCTGATAGCGGTTTCGGGCACGAGGAGAGAGACGATGTTACGAGGGTGGCGGGCCGCATTGTCGTCGCGGGTAATCGTCAGTCAGAACCGGAACGGATCTTGTACATCGTATCGCATTGCCGGTCACCCCCCGCCTCGTACGCGTCCCCCTAATATCTCAGAGTATTGCATTTCCGTGCGTGATGCGCTATTAAGGTAGTCGCAGCACAATGTGACTCTTGTAAGGATTCGTTGGAACTTACGCTATATACTGATTTAAATATGCTCGAATTATTGGCGCAATTAGAAAATGAGGTGAGCATCCGAAAGCTGAGATGGTGTTTCGTAGTTAAAGACGGCTTACAAGAGCCACATCGGGGCCATAAGAATCAGAAATTCTGTTTCCTTCGACCGAAACGCATCCGGTTGTGCTCTTTCCGGTTAATACAACAACACTTTTTTCCGTGTGTAAAAAGTGTCATCTTCAGTTACGAATATCTCAGCTTCCAAATAATCAGGTCATATTTAAATCACTATGTAGCCCGAGTTTCAACGAATTCTTGAAAAAGTCATTTTGTACTACAACTACTTTAATAATAGGGGAAGTATCTGAGAAACTGTGGGAGTTTGGGAGGAATGTCCGCGATAAAAGTCGCGCGGTAGAGAAGTCCAACTCTCTCAGCCCCGAAGATGTTTAACCCACAACACTATCGTGATGTTGATTAGATTAAAGGATTAACTCATTTCATAATAAAAAAAAAAGCGAAGCTCTTTGTTGTTTGGAAGATCTCTAAGAAAGAACAAAAGCCAAGAAATCTCAATTCTTAAAAACGATGAAAATTGCTCGAAGAAGAGACCAAAAAACTAAAACAGGGCCCGAAACGAATTCCGATATCAATTCTGATACGCCAAGGATTATAAGATGCTAATAATTGGCGATAAATCGCGCATAGCCTAGCTATATATGCTGATGCAGATAATATATTTAATAGCCGAGAACTCCGCTGTAAAATAAGAACCGACGGTTTACGACGCTCGCGATCAGCAATTCTCACCAGATCGTCGGCGCACTCGCACATCGGGCAGTTATTCTTGTCCGTGCGGAAGCCGTGGTAACACTTCATCTTGCAGTCGTCCAAGGACGTCTTGCAGGACTCGTCGAAGCGACCGAAGACGGTCGCGTTCGTCGGCGGCGGGCAATGGGGACAGCACTCGCCGGGGTCGGGCGGTATCGCGTTCTCGCAGGACTTGCACATGGTAGTCTGGCAGGACGCGGTGCCGTCCTCGTTGCAAGTGCAAGTGATGCAGTCGCTCTGCTTCCACTCCTCGCCGAGTTTCCTCGAGACGCCCTCGTGCAGGCAGTTCTGCGGCTTCTCCTCCGGCTTCGCCCAGGAAATCGGATCTGCGAGAGGATGAACGACGGGGTGGTGAGACAAAGGAACTTGAGAAAAGGAGAAAAAAGAGAGAAAGAGGGAGAAGAAAGACATTCTCGCTCGCGTGAACGATGTGACGATTTCTCAACCGCAATTCCGGATCCATTAAGAGTCTCTCACAGTGCTCTCCGATAAACTCTAAAAAGGGTATATCTACACACACACATACATCGAAGAATATTGCTCGAGGACGGTTTATAAATAACTCACGGCGTAACCGGCGAAGCGTCGCTAACCCAAATATGGTAGTTTTGTAAGCGAACGAGGAAAACTTGGGCGAGTGCCTCAGTGTTCCTGGAGTTTGCGAACTCTTGCATAAAATTGTTGCGACGGATTTTTCGACGTCGCGTACGCGCGTTCTGCTTACGCGACCTCGCTCACTCGTTCGCTCGGCCGTCCTGAGAAAAATCGCAACCTCGCGCAAACTCCAATCACATTTTTAACAAGTCGCTCCAATTCAGCCGGCGAATTTTACAAGCTCGTGCCCGAGCTCGAGGCTCGGCTACGACGACGACGACGACGACTCGCGTTATTAGCGAAACAGTCGCTAATTATGCATACGAGATTACGAACGCGTATAATCGAGCGCGCTCTTCAGCGATCAAGTCATTATTCGGTGATTTTCCAGAGACGACAAGCGCTCCGGTAATCATCAAAGCGGCGGAAATTGCAGAATCTCATGAAGATTTGCAATCTCTCCCGCTTAATATTCATAGTCCCCTCAACGCACACGTACACACACGCAAAACACACAGACATAAACTCGCAGTCGCCGTCGCGTCCTCTTACGCCTCGGCCGTTAATAACTCGCGAAAATCTGATTAACCGCGACATTATTTCGTTATACCGGGCGACCGGGATCGTATCGCTGCCATTAAAGCTGTCGAGCGTTTTTGATGTAAAACCCGACGATTAAGCTCCCCGCGATGACTACGCTATTCACGCGGGTGTCGTATATCGCTTAGAGCGCTTTTATTTGCGCGCTTTGCCTCCCTTTCTGTCCCCTTCTTCGTCCTCTTCCTTCCTCCCTTCCCACTCTCTCTCTCTCTCTCTCTTTTTTCTCTTTACACAAGCTAGCACGTAAAATTTACATGCCGAAGTACACTCTAGTTGGGTAGTAAACCCTTGAGCGCTGATCTTTTCTGCATGAGACAGCGCGCCATACAGGCGCGCTGCTTTTCTTTCGCCAGTCGCCACGCTGATGAGAAATGATCTCGTCATCACGTAAGAGAGAGAAAATGTAAACAATTTCATAAGATGATCCGTGGAGGAGAAGGTGGTACATTACGACCTGTCCCTATTTATAATTTATATAATAATCAATATTTTCGTACCATCGTCCGATGCTGCAGATACCGGACCGAGAGCCGCGTCCGACTTTCACTGATACGCGCGTCATCGTCCCACGAGGCCTTCAATTATTACGAGACGCTTTAAGCGTCGACTTTAGCACGTAGCTCCCGGAATCATGAAAGAAACATGGATCGGGCGGTTGGCGATGCGCGATCTATTCCCGGATGTTTCATTTACGAGCGTTCATTCATAACACCTACCCGAACTTTAAAGTGGCACATTCCCGTGAAAAATCGGCGCAGAAGCAAAAACAATTTTCGCGAGCTTCCGCTGGCTCCGTCCGCGGTGCCCATTATTTCCTTGTCGCGGCACACGTGCGGACATACGTGCGTGTTGAAAGAGAGAACGAAAGAAAGAGAGAAAGAGAGGGAGAATTTACGGGATTTTTTTTTTTTATTAAATACGCCGGTCGCTGATGATTGTTAGCGGTCCCTTCGCGTAATTCGTTTTCCCGCCGTTCACACATGGAGCACGCCGCCGGAAGGAGCAAAATTTGCAAGCTTTTGTAAGAAATATGGAAAGCCGGCGTCGTGTTCCTTTATGTTACGCGAGGGCAGTTTTTTTTCTTCTTATTCTCCGTTTCATTATTCGGGATGTTTCATTACTCTTTGTAATCCGCACTACGACCGACGAGGGGACGCTATCGACGGCCAAATTGAGGGCAATAACAAGGGCGCTTTGTAGAAAATATTAAAGGTATAATCTCAGCGCGCACGCGAGACAGGCAGAGAGAGAGAGAAAGAGAGAGAGAGAGAGAGAGAGAGAGAGAGAAAAATAGAGAAAATAAAGGTCCGACGAGGGCGGGAGAGGCGCGTTAAATGAAGAATCGTAGAACGTACACGAGAGATGGGCAACAAGTCTCTCTCTCTCTCTTTTTCTCTCTACCTAACTTTGTAAAAAAACCACGCAAAAAGTCACATTCGAATCAATACTCCACTCGGCGAGGGGGACGCGTGGTGGTGGGAGCAAAGATCAGGGGAAAAATAATTAACCGGATGAGAGCGGAACGTTCGCGGCGCGCATCGATCGCAAATATCGTTAACAGCTTCGACTGGACCGGCAAATCGGTCGCAAAATATTTGTTTTTGCGATTAATGCCGTTTTAGACGCTCTCGCAACAAAAACTAGAGAGAGAGGAGGAAAGAGAGAGATAGAGAGAGAGAGAGAGAGAGAGAGAGAGAGAGAGAGAGAGGGAAGAGGACATTTCTCCGGACGGTTTAATCCGAAGCCCGTATCGCTATTTACCGTAGCCTGGCATCGGGGTTTACGTCAATATTTATTATTGTGTGTACTTGCCGACGAAAAGCGTATTAATTAGATGAGGCATCAACCGTGTATGCGTGACCGATAATGCGAACTACGGCGGTAATGAATATTGTTAACAAGATAGAATGTTGTTTAACTGTCGCGCAGGCTGTTTAAACACCGCTCTGCGCGCGCGCGCGCACGCGCACATACACACAGAGCAAAAGCGAATTTACTGTGTGATGTAAAAGGGTATTTAATTGTCGGCAATCTAATAGAAGGGCAGGTCGCGCTGCGATATCCCGGACCTCTGAATACATAATTGACCGAAAGGCCGTTCGACAAAATATATCCCGTATAGAAATTCTCTCAAGTTTTCCCACATACGCATTGAAAAAAGCGCTACCGTTCAAGTAATATTTACTTGATTTAAGTAAAATGGTTACTCTAATACTCTCCTTGGCAAATATTTACTATAAGTAGAAAGAAGGATATAATTGGTTATATACGTACAATATAATATTTCTTTCGTACAAGTGAAAATTTCTTGCCTGCGGCTCGAAGCGTCGTTGCGAGCGTCGTCGCTCGCCCACGAACGGTGAAAAATGGTGAGTAACAACGTCGGGAGCGTAATCGGGCGATAATAAATCGATATCGTTAAGACACCGGAAGAGAGTAACCTCTTCCTCCGCCGTAATAATGTTTCTAGTGCCATGATTTGTAGATGTCTATGGCGCTCACGGTGGAAACGTTATTAAATTTTAAAACAGACACGGAACGCTATTAAGTTTCAGCCACGCGCGCGTCTCGCTCGCTCGCGATTTCGCGAGATAAGAATGACTTCATTAAAATTCAACAGGTAGATCGAAAGTTCCGCGCAGCGAGGGCGCGGCGATGTAACTTTAAACGTCGTAACTTAAAAACCGCATGGCGCGGTGATATATCGCATCTGGGCATTATCTCTGCTTACAATCTACGCGGCTAGCATTTACAATGCCGTTAACTCGCGCGCGAGACTTTCCCCGGGACGAGCTTCTCAGGGCGATCGTGCCGATTGAAACGGTTCTCCAATTCTCCGGCGGCTTGCAAAAATCGCCAAGTGCGGTCGATCGATCTTCGCGCCGAATTGGGGCGCGCAACTATCGTCCGCATCGTCGAATTCGAAGTTACTCCCCGCGCTTGTTGGAAATTCCCAAGGAAAATTTCACGGTGAACTCGAAACGAGGATAATTTCCCGTTTCCTCGCTATTTCGACGTCTCATTATTCCTCGTCACACATTTAACGCGCGCGGTCTCTCTCTCTCTCCCTCCCGGCAATGGAGCGCCATTCGTGCGCGCGTCCGTAGGAAACGCGTTGATTGCGATCGGTCAGGAAGTCCTTCGTGCCGATATCTGAAATACACCGGAGCTACAAGCCCGGCGAACGAGCTTGTCTCGTCAGATTGCGATTCGAGCGTCTGAAGGAGGAGAGGAGAGGCCGTATCTCTCAGAGCGCACAGGAACGAGAGAGGGAGAGAGAGAGAGAAAGAGATATACATATATAGAGAGAGAACGAGAAAGCAGATCCGAGATATCGAACCGATATATGGCGTTCCTATCGGCTGACAGGAGCCAGCCTCGATTACGACTTTCCGTAATTACCTAGGGCTCTGCAGTCGTGAAGAGGACAGCAGCTACCGGGTGTCTCGGGCTTGGCCGCCCGCACCTCGACCGGCCGTTGATCAAGTCGACATTTCGGCGGCGGACACGTCGGCACGCATTTGCAGACACCGTCATCCGTCAGGACACTGTCCTCCGGACAGGTTGCCTCGGCACGGTGATGATCTGCGGAATCGACGCGATTTTGGAGACTCCGAGCTTACGCCCCATCGGTGGCCTGACATGGGCTATGTGCGCGCATGTTACATTATCTCTGCATTCGGGTTAATCTTCGTCGTGAGTGATTAAATCGTTCTACTTAACAACGCAAGTGAGAAACAATAATATCAGTCTACGTAGATCTTAAAATCTACGACGCTATCCTGCCAGCGGCAGCGAGGGTGCGCGTTCTTACACAAAGAGCATGACGTTTCCGCCTCTCACGGTCGACCGGGAGAGCAACGTTATCGCCATCGATCGCGTCGCTTATCGACACATGACAGATGGCAGAAACTCCGAAACGAACGGTGAGGCTTTAATCAAAGGAAACGCGCGCGATAATACGATCCGGCAGCACCGATTTCCCGCCGTTCGTTACACCGGACAAACATTATTTTCCGCCGCGAAATACGGACCACCACTTATACTGGATTCCGTTACCTGAGGGTACGCAGTTGTAGTTCGGACAGCAGTCGCCGGGGATGCCGGAAAATGCCCCCTTCTCCGCCACCGGTCGTTGACCCGGCCGGCACTTACGGACCGAACAATCCGCGCATTTGCAACCGCCGCTCTCGTTCGGCACACTGTCCTGCGGGCACTTGGCGCCTCGGTGCACGGCTCCTTGAAACAGAAAAATCGACGGCGGGATTAACGTCAGGAGCAGAAATTCCACCCGGAGACGGTCGGCGATATGTCCGTGAAACGACGACGCCGTTTAAAAGTGCTTCGTGTCGAAAGATATCGCGCGCCCCGTCCCACTCCGCTGCGATTCCCCTCGGAGGTCGTAAACGCGGGCTTGAAATTGCTCCAACCTTGCTGTCCCCCCCCCCCTCCTTCTCACCTTTTCTCCTTCGATGTGCTTGACGTCGTCGACGACGATAATATATAAATTAATGGTAACGACGCTGCGTGGCTCTCACGCTAATTTCGGGAAGCGACGGTAATTTTTCAGAGATAAATTTTGCAAGCCGCCTCTTCCAATTTACTCTACCCTAATGAATCTTTCGGACCCTATTCCATTAATAACTCGCCAGGCAACGCTCTGTAATTATCCGCTATCGGTGTATGCGACACGCGTGTGTATGTGTGGCTTTATGAGAAAAAAAACAGAAAAAGATGCCGGCTGTGGCCGGTAAGCAGGTGATATCAGGATCACGGAGCATGCAACACCGGCGACATTAAGACCCTGACAGTGACATGTTAGGCCTAGACACGTTTCCTTTCGTTTACGGGTACAAAACGCTACATCTCACTTCTGTTCCTTTATTACTCCGAAAAAGAAGCCGGGTCTGTGATGTGACCACTGCTATTATCAGCCTGATCCAATGAAAGATAACTGGTTTCCCGACAGTCTAGCGGTCTACAAAGTAATAAACTTAATCCTCGCAAGGGAAGCTGGACTAACAGGACGTGAAGAGAAAAGTGGCCCAAATATGTGAATATGCATTCTGTTTGATGAAAACAAGGGCACACAAATCCTACGGAACAATAAGCAAGAATATATTTTTCAAAATATTACACAGGGTTATATAATATTACACACTCAGAGACAATTTTCGAGGGCATAAAAAGGATTGAGGTGAACAAAAAAGTCCTTTACCATTTTGCAAATAATACGCGAAATTTCGTGTTATTAATTAAGTTCGAGTTATTGATTATTGAAAATGGCCATGTATAGAGGCTTCTTTAATTAATAACTCGAAATTTTGCATGTTGTTCCCAAATGGTGGAGGGTTTTTTGTTCACCTCAATCCCTGTTGATCCCTGGGATACCCTGTATAATAATATAATAAATAAACGCCTTTTGTGAGGCGATGAATAACCCATACCTTTTCTTGCGAGAGTTAATAATTCACAAGAGACCAGAAGAGACAAGAAACGGCGATTTTTAAAATTTTTTTCGCGACGTAGGCCTGAGAGAAACCCTTGATGTTACTTCGGCGTCAAAAGATCGTGGGTGTTGTTCTCAAGGTTAATGTAAATTACTAAATGATGGATGAAAAGAGATATATATCCTTGTCGGGCGCAGCGAGAATCGATTATTTTATTCGGCGGATCGTCCCGAGGAACACGAACACACGCGCGCATTGTCCGCGCGCGGCCGCGGAGATTGCGGGAAGATCCCAGAAGAAAAATCGCGAGCTTGATGAATGCCGGACCGGAAACCTCGAAGAGGTATAGATGGTAGACGACGTCGAGGAGGCGTAAAAGGAACGAGAAACGGGAGCAAGAAGATCTCGCGCCGATGAATCCCGTGCCGACGTTGGCACTTTCAAGCGGGACTTTCAGACGGACATTGTACGTCACGCAACCGTACACGCAGAGTTATTACGCTTCGGTCGGATTCTCCCTTTTGATGAATAGCGTGCAGATTATTCTCCGCGGAGAGTCAAAACTCTACGGACGATACAGAAAAGCTTCGGAGCCGCAAAGGCCGCAAGGAAGTTGGAGTTCCAAATTCCGATCGCCGAATTTGTCGCAGCCCCATCACGCGAGAACGTCCGCACAGAAATTCCTCGTGACCCTTTCCCCGAAATACAGTGCAGATTTCGATCAGAATACATTGTCGTTTTGCGAAAGTGCAAAGGGATTTCCCCGATTTAGTTCGTACGATACGTTATCGGGGCGTCGCCTTTATCGAGACGTATATATATTGCGACACGTACGGCTTTGTTATTGACTCTCTTTCTGCGCGAGAAGTTGCGAGGAACACAACGATAAGGAACATCGCAAGATACAGAGAGAGAGAGAGAGAGAGAAAGAGAGAGAATGTATTTGTAACTCCGAGTGAGCGACATCGGCGGTCCCTCTCAAAGCTCTACGTGATATTGCAGCGCGTATCGGAAAGCAAATGTGGAAGAAAACACGTATAAGGTGCGCGCGGAAGAAGTTTGTGTCCGTCCTTTGTGCAGATCCGGGAGAGCCGAGGGTTTGCACATCCGCGAGAGAAGACAGTTCCCGCACCCCGGCGCATCCCGTTAAAGCAAGCGAGATACATTCGATATTCCGAAATTCTCGGGATCGAGATTTACGCGAGAAGAGACCGAAGGGGCTCTCTCGCTCGATTTAAAAGGCGACCGAAGTTCGTTCGTTCGCGCGTGAAATACTCGTCGTCGGCGCGAGGAGGAGGTATCAGAAATCTCCTTTCCCGCGTAAACACGATTTTAAAGGAGAGAATTTTTCCAGGGGGAAGAGCGAATAAATTGCTCTTCTAATTAAAAGTTCGCCGTCCGAGCGAACCCCCTGTCGAAATATCATTTTTGCGTCGAGCCAATAGAGAGCTTAAATCCCACTTACGAAACTTTTACGTCAAAACACATGCTCGTCGTCCACCACTACAGGTAGAGTGCAGTTCGTAAAGTCCACGTCGGCTCGGGAAGAAGGCACTTTCACCTTTGCGAAAGACGCTTTTAGCGTCGTTTTGTAATTTCGCGACCGGCATCACCGCGAACGGTTGTTTATCCGTCCGTCCGTTCGTGTGGCGCGCCTCTCGAAATTGGCGATCGCGCGGTCGTTCTCGTAACCGCGGATGAGTCCGCACATTTTCCGCAGCGAGAGAGAAAGAGAGAGAGAGGTCGATGAATCAACGACACGACGCAACGCGCCGCAGTCTGGACGTCGTATGTATGATGAACTCACAGTGCATTTCGCGTCACGACCAGTCCGTCCATCCGTCTGTACATTTGCCCGTCCATTCGTTCGTTCCTTGACTTTCGGTCGACATGACAGAAACGAGGAGATACGATCTTCTCTCTCTCTCTCTCTCTCCTCTCTCTTTTTTTCTCTCTCGGCGGGGCACGCAACTTCTTTGTGCTCGGCTTTCGCAATTTCACGTCGGAGATTTCGGGCCCGGATAAGTCCCGTTCTCGTTACCGGCGAGAAACGGCAGGTTGGCGGAGGGGAGAGGGGCTGGGAGGAAAGAGAGGAGAATAAAACGTGCCTTTCGGTTTTCGACGGCTTTCGGCGGCGTGACTGAAGGGAACGTCGGTCAAAGGTTACGCCGCGGCGGGTCCTTTAACTGGAAGGGCTAAGGAGAGCCCCATCTCCTTCTCCTCACGAGCAAGACGGCTGGCCGCGGAAACCTCCGTGATATCCCTCAGCGATCGGAGGGCGATATCCGGCGGATTTTATTGCCCCCGTACCGCAGTCACCGGGAGGTTTAACGCTCGCAATTCGGTTTCTTAAGGTCGCCTTGAGGTAAGGCGCTACCACCACGACGTTTGCGTTCACTTCTCGCGACTCGGGCACGGGTAACTGCGAGCGGCGACTATTACGGGCCGCCAGTAATCGAGCGCTTTTGTTGCGAAAAATTTCTGCGCGCGAATGAAACGCGCGGAAATTGGGTCCGGATTCGGGTTACAAAGAGTAAATTCTCACCGCGAGTAAGTTGGGAATGTAAAAGCCTCGCCGGAGTGGCCGGATGTTAATTAAACATCTGGTTTAATTAATTTCGACCTTTCTCCTCCTTTTGAAACAAACGTGCTCTCGCACTCACGAAGCAGGTCGCGCAACAGGACCTTCCGCTTTAAGCCCGTTGCATAGGATTTTCGGATGACGATCGGGCAACGCGACGAAACTCTTCAAACGCAAGTCACCGGGTCTAACTGACCCATAATGCGGTCGAGGGGTTAATTTCAGCCCGAAGTTCGGCGGACTCGCGCTCGTCTCTCATTGTGTATGTCGAAAAATCCCAAAAATCCCAATCTCAGGACGAATCGTGGATCGCAATCCGGGTAATATCGCGAGACGACAAGGGCTCCCCGAGGCTTAACAGGAAAAGTCGGCGTTCCGTGTATGTGTATATACATGTGCACCTCGATCGACATCGGCTCGTAAACTTCCAGAAAATACGGAAGAAATTTCGAGCGGCCGTCCAACCGAAGAACGAACCGGTGGTACATCAGAGGAGGACGTTACGCAGAGGGAAGGGTCGAGCCGCCGTATCTGTCTCGCGCCGACGATTCAGTCGACTTTCTCTTCCACCTCGACCGTTCTCTTACCACCCCCTCCCTCTAAACTCCCGGATTTTTTCCTTGACGGGGAATTCTCGCCCGTGGGATCGATCGGACCTTCTTATCTGTCCCTTTCCGTACTTTAGGTACTCCGATCCTTAAGCAGGTACGCGCCTAGGGCGCGCGTAAATCGACGGCGAATCGCGCCGTAAAGATGTCCGGGCTGGATACAGCGGTAAGTATCCGGTAACGTTAACTTTAAAGGGTAAAGATAAGACGCGAGGGCGACGCGGGGGAGCGACCGGGGATCAGCGAGAGAGAGAGGGAGAGAGAGAGAGAGAGTGGGCGATCGACGTGGGGTGTGGTTTCGGGAAACGAAGTAACATCTATCGCGCGATTTCACGCGCGAGTACGCTGATTGATTTCTCAGCGTGGCGCGCACGTGGTGTACCCGCGGAACGACGTAGGCGTATGAGGAGGGGAAAGTGGGTAATTTCCTGCGAAAAATAGCGTCGCGCCGCGGTGGTGCCCGCGAGACGAATCGGGGGAGGCCATGAGGAAGCAACGATCACCTCCCGCTGGCTCCTTCGACAGTGACGAATGACTGATGAAGGCTCGTTTCGTATTAATAATCGCGCCCGGCGCGACGGGAACATAATCTTCCTCCGAGGAAACATATTCCCGACGGCGTTATTGTCGGATCATATCGTCGGAACCGAGCGCCAAATAAGCGAAAGTTGTGCTCGTAAGACAAGTCGTGATGGCGGAAATTACACACGAGGCGCCCCCCC